>NC_066576.1:6995173-7012673 GCF_024679095.1 Eriocheir sinensis
CATTTATAGTTATCGTTAAAAGAGTTAGATTCTCATGTTTCTTGGCAATAGTTAGGCGTCAGAAACCGGTAAATTCTGTGCTTATGTTGTGGGTATGTGTTGTGTTGTCGCTATATGCTAAGTGTTGTTCTTGTGGGTATGTGGAGTTATGTGCTGATGTGGTTGTGTTGTGTGTTGTTCTTGTGGTTATGTGTGGATATGTGCTGTTATGTGTTGCTGTTGTGGTTGTGCTGTGTTGTTCTTGTAGTTATATGCTTTATTATGTGTTGTTCTTGTGGTTGTGTTGTGGGTCTGTGTTGATGTTGATGTGGATAACGTGTAATGTAAACCAAACGTGAAGTATGTGTTGTGTTGTTGTGTGTCTGTTGTGTGCCTCGGTGTGTTGCTGCTGCTGCTGCCGGAACACTTGCTCAACGAAACGCTCACCGCCAGACGAAACAATCGGTCGGTGATAACAAAAACGCGCAGGCCATAAAACTTAACACTTCATTTCCAGCGCAACGTTCAGTAATGCGCCTCTTCAGTCTAACGGCCGCGCGGAACGGACACCCATTCTTCTCGACGCTCGGAACGCCGCGTTGCTTAGAGCCATATTTTTAAACATTTCTGCGCCCAAGAACACGTAATTTACTAGTCTTTCGTGGGAATTTAGGGCATTTCCAGGGGTACTTTTATGACCCTGGTGGTAGTCTGAGCCTTCTTCTGTACCGTGAACCTAAAAGAACACTAATTAGAACTTGATTAACCTCTTTTTTGGCCTCTGGAAATAGTTGGGGTGAGGGGTGGGAGCATCTGACAATACCAACCTTAACCCTGTCCTATCCGAGGGGGGACAAAGCTGGTCTCCCCTCAGGCATATCGATCAAAACAATACACTTTTTTTCTTACTTTTCACTAGGTTCTTTTCACTCATTATTCATTATTGTTTTACACGATTGATTCGGTACCAGGGCTTAGTGTTGAGCGTTATCGTTGTTCAGATAAGTGAGTACGATGCTAGGTGTTACAAGCGCGAAAATTTGAAAACGTCTGATCGGGTAGGGTTAAGGGTCATATTCTTAAGCATTCGTCGCTCTAGGAGTCTATCACACACATTTATCAAGGCTTTCACAGGAGTTTTGGGCATCTCCAGGGATAGTTTTATGACCCGGTAGTCTGCTCCTTCTGTACCACGAACATAAAAAAAACTCTTATTAGAACCAGACTCCTATTGGGCCTCTGGAAATAGCTGATGTGAGGGTTGGAGGCGTCTGACAATACCGATCTGATTCCCTTTACCGCGCTTGTTGTATTCATAAGTGGGTGGAGGATAAGTGGCGCGTTTTTTCACATTTTTTCAAGCTACACTTCTTAATAACTCTATATCTCATTTTCCTCTTCCTCCTCTTCTTCCTCGTGTTGCTTTTCTTCCTCCTTTTTCTTTTCTTCTTTCCTACTTTTACACTTTCTCCTTTCGTCTTTTCTATCTTTCGATCTGTCTGTCTTTATCTGTCTGTCTATCTCCTCCCTCTTAAATTAAAAGCAAGATAACACCCCGAGAGAAATACAAAATACATATGACCCCCCTAAGAACAGGTGCGGAACATCCCCCCTTCAATAAAAAGCAGAATAACACCCCGAGAGAAAAACGCAGCATGGTCCCCTTAAGAGATTGCCTGTATAGTTTCCTTAGATTTCTCAGCCTCTGCGTGGACACCAATACAAAAACTTCAATTAGGCATTCAGAACATTGCACGATAACATAAAAACAAATGAAAAACGCTACAAGAATACCACAAAACACCAGACTGAGGACTAGGTGTGACTAATGATCATGTGCACAGATATTCATGTCAAGAAGTACACTGTCAGGTGATCTTTCTTTGTATTCAGTGTCGCCGCCTGATGATGCATATTTGGCGGAAGTCTTGACAGGTGTTGCAAAGTGACCAACCGTTCCTTTGTCTTGCATCCTAACAGCGCGGACGTGTTGGAATTGAGGCTACAGAGGTTGCCGACTAAACGAGTGTTTCTATTGTGTTTTCGATCAGTAGGGGGTTTCGTGGTGCAGTGGTTAGCGCACTCGGCTCACAACCGAGAGAGCCCGGGTTCGATTCTCGGGCGGAGTGGAAAAATTTGGGCGGGTTTTCCGATACCCTACGCCCCTGTCCACCCAGCAGTGAATGGGTACCAGGTATTAATCGGGGGTTTTGTCCCGTCTCCTGGGGTCTGTTCCCTTCTCCTTTAATTCCCCTCCCCTTCTGTCTCTCTCCGGCATATGACCACAGATGTTGCGCCGACTAAACGAAACTTTCCAACTTTTTTCGTTTAATAGTGTTGATGGGATGGGAAGATTATACCAGTGTTGCCAACTGATCAAGTGCTACTATTGTGTTTCTCTTTCAGCTTAATGTTCCAGTATTTCGATTATTTCAAGTGTTGCCAACTAACTTAAGTGTTGCTCTGTGTTTCACCTCAATGTTTTATGCTTCAATCCTCACCAGTGTTGCCAGTTAACCAGTTTTCTTCGTGTTCCGATGCTTGACTTATTACCAGTATTGCCAGCTAATCTCTATGTTCAATTTTAATTCTCTGATGTTTCAATCCTCACCAGTGTTGCCAACTAACTTCCTGTTCCTCTATGTTTCAGCTTATGTTCCGATGTCTTGACTATTTCCAGTATTGCCAACTAGCCTCTAATCATTGCCAATATTGCCAACTAACCTCTAATCATTGCCAGTATTGTCAACTAACCTCTAACCATCACCTAGTGCCCCATATTGTCACGTTCTGATGTCTCCAACTAACCCTCGTTCCTCTCCTTGTTCCAGGTTGGTTCCGTCAAACAGTCGGATGGATGACGAGCTATCTTGGGTCTCCAATGGTAAATATCTCCCTCCTCAACACACCACACACAGAGCATCTACCCACCCCCGTCAGGCCCTCAAAATTTATAGCTGGCTTCTCCTAAAGACCAATTGGATGTGTGGGAATGCTATATCTTTTTCACGTCACGTTTAGGGTATGTAAGACTCAACCAACTGAGTGTCTGTCTGTCTGTCTGTCGCCTGTTTGCATATTCCTTCTCTTACACACATTGATTGACTGATTGATTGATTGATTGCTTCCTTCGTTGATATTTGAAGTCCGTATTCTGAGACGCTTTCGGCCGTCACTAGTAACGCCAAACATTTTCAAGGGTCACAAAGGAGATTTGTCGGTGTTCCCATGAGTGGTTTTTCACATACATGGCTAAGTCTATATGCACCAAGTCAAGTCATGCGCAGGTTTGTGGGAGGAGACACGGCCGAGGCGTGGTTTATGCGTGACACTGCTTGGAGCCAAACTAGAGAATGTAGAAACAGGGATTTTGAGAAAACGAGGAAAGGCGGACTAATTTAAATCAATCACTTCAACATGCCCTCCCAGAGAAAACGAAGAAAGGCGGACTAATTTAAATCAATCACTTCAACATGCCCTCCTTCACACCCCACACCGCCGTTTGTAGGCATTGGAATTACAGTCACGCAATAGCACAATAAAAAGACATATTTTTTCGTCAGTGGCTTGCCTGAACGCGCTGTGAAAGAAGGCGAGAATGCACATCCAGAGTGCACATACGGCCCCAACTTTAGTCACCCCTGAACTGGCGGGTATTTTTTTTCTTTTTAGCTTCAAGTGACGTCATCCCGCTGCTCCGCCCCAAAACCGCCTCCTGCGCGTACCGGTCGTATATCTTGGTATATATAGACTTAGATACATGGTGCATAAGCCTTGTCAGACCACCACTAGACTCGTGAAACTACCCGTGGGAATACTAACACAACCTCTGCCAAAGCCTTGTTAATTGTAAGTGTGTGAGGCCGGAAGTTTTTAAGGAATACAGGACTAAGTATCACGGTTTTTACCAGTATATTTTTTCTCTGCCTATTTTTATATATATCGGAAGTTTTATTCTGCCTGTTAAGTTTTCTGTTTTCCGCTTTCCATTTTTTGTTGTTGTTTTATAATGTCTTCATAATTGCATTTTTTATTTACGTTTTCTACTGGGAATTTCACATGATTGCTTATGTTAACTTTATTTTTTTTGTCTTTGCCCAATTGCATTTTCTATTTTCTCTTTCTATCGCCTTCCATTTTTTGTTGTTGTCTTATAATGTCTTCATAATTGCATTTTCTAATTACGTCTACTGGGAGTTTCTCAGGACTGCTTATGTTTATTTATTTATTTATTTGTCTTTGCCCAATTGCATTTTCTATTTACTCTTTCTATCGGTTCCTTCTCGGGATTGCCTTTTGTTTGTTTTTGTTTGATTGTTTTTCATTTCTTGGCGGAATTGAGCGGCCACATTTTCCTTTCCTCGCGTGACTTGTGATTTTGATGGCGCTGGAGAGGAAGGAGTTTTGGACTGTGCTCTTTGGAAACTTGTGATGAACGAGGGTGTGATTTATTTTTGGCTTTTGAGAGTGTGAGGGAGAGGGAGAGAGAGAGAGAGAGAGAGAGAGAGAGAGAGAGAGAGAGAGAGAGAGAGAGAGAGATGGGGTCAACATGCAAGGTCAAATATTAAAACCAAACAAAACAAATGAACGAATGCAAGTCAGAGGAGTGTGATTTTCATTGGTGTGTGTGTGTGTGTGTGTGTGTGTGTGTGTGTGTGTGTGTGTGTGTGTGTGTGTGTGTGTGTGTGTGTGTGTGTTCGCCTACTCTCATTCGTTCCCGGAGTGGCCCCAAAATGGCCGCCTGGCTGTTATTGCTTTTGTCGAACACCTGCCGCGCTGATAACTGTCTGGACGCTGCTATGTGTGTGTGTGTGTGTGTGTGTGTGTGTGTGTGTGTTCGGCATTGATGCGGCCCAGAAATATAATCATGATAACATATATATTTTTTTGCGGCCATATGGTAAAAGGCACATCAAACGTTATATAAAAACAATACCACATTATTCTGCACCTTTAAAAAACAAAGCAATACTGATGTGCCTATTTACACCCATTCTGAAAGAGCGAAAGCCATAAGGATGAGAAAAGGGTGTAGATTAGAAGTAAAAGGTGGACAGTTTCAGAGGTTACCAGTATTGAGAGTGAAGGAATGAAAGTGCTGATTTAAGTCTTGCATGAGGGAGTTGGACAGTGGATATCACAGGAGCATTAGGGGTGAAAAAATGAATGCACTGCCCAACTCTTGCGTGAGGGAGTTGGACAGTGGATAGCCCAGGAGCATTAGGGGTGAAAAAATGAAAGCACTGCCCAACTCTTGCGTGAGGAAGTTGGATATTGAAAAGCCCAGGAGCATTAGGGATGAAAAAATGAAAGCACTGCCCAACTCTTGCGTGAGGGAGTTGGATAGTGGATAGCCGAGGAGGATTAGGGATGAAAAAATGAATGCACTGCCCAACTCTTGCATGAGGGAGTTGGATATCATAGGAGCATGAGGGATGAAAGAATGAAAACGCTGGCCATCTCTTGCATGAGGGAGTTGGATAGCATAGGAGCATGAGGGATGAAAGAATGAAAACGCTGGCCATCTCTTGCATGAGGGAGTTGGATAGCATGAGGTCGAACTTCATAAAGAAAGTTTTGTGACTAAGGCCGCGGAACGGGTGAAGTTAGTTAGTCAGTGAGTGAGTGAGTTAGTCGGTAAGTTCAGAAGAGCATTGGGCATGGAAATAGCGAGGAAATATGTCGCAAGGGAAGGAACACACACACTCTCTCTCTCTCTCTCTCTCTCTCTCTCCTGCTATAACGAAAACTTATGTAGCCATTGTGTAAGATTTTTGCTGGATTTTCTTTTCCTTTCATTCTCTCTCACTCTCTTTCTCCTCTCCCCTCCTCTTTCTGGTCCTCGTCTGGGATAGCTAAATGGTTTTCAATTCTTCTAAAACAAAAATCGGGTACTCTTTTCAACATTGGGCTCGTTTGGTTTGACTCGCTTTCATTTTCTCACTGTATAATCTTTTCTTGTTTTGTTTTGTTTTTCCTTTTTGTATCTTTCTTTTTTTGTAATTCTTTGTATTTTTTTTTTTTATTATCTTGTTTTCTTTAATTTTTCTCGCCTCATATTTTCTTAGTTTCATTTTTCCCTGCCATTTTCTTTTCTTTCTATCTTCTTTTTCCTTCAATATCTTTTCTCTCCTTAGTTTCTTTCTTGCCCTCTTCCTTTTATTCTTTAACTCTCTATCATTATTTTCTTTGTATTTTATCTTTACTATCTTATTTTCTTTATTTTCCTTTCGGTATCATGTTTTTCACTTTCATTCTGTCATCATATATCTTATTTTCTTTTTTTTATATATTTTTGTAACAACCTATTTTCATTTTACTGTTTCTTTCCGTATCTTTATTTTTTTATTTGCTTTCTCTGTTTTCTTATTTTCTCTATCTTCCTTTATTCTCTTTCCCTTTCCTTGTCTCACCCTCTATCATCATTTTTTAATCTTTTTTTTATTTTATTCTTCGTTTGTTCCAAGCCTTTGTATAATTTCTTTTCTTATCTCCTTTCTCTATTCCTCTTTCTCTATTCTTCTCTTTCTCTTCTTCATTCTCTCACCCTCTATCATATTTTTTTTCTTAGTCTTCGTTTGTTCAAGGCCTATGATCATTCCTTTCTTAATCATCTTTCTCTGTTCTTCCGGCATATGACCACAGATGTTGCACCGACTAAACGAAACTTTCCAACTTTCTCTGTTCTTCTCTTATCCCCTCGCTCTCTCCTCCCTTCCCTCACCCTCCTCCATCATCATCTTTTTATCATTCTTCATTCAGGATTATGTTTTACTACTTTCCAATTCTCTCCTGAAACCAAAGTCCTGACGGAGTGGCGTGGGTCGTTAAGCGCTGATCGTTGGGGCCTTTAAGGAGTGTTCAGAAACTATTGGGCGCAGATAAACTCCCACTCTCCTTGAATAGCGGGTCGTGGAATTTGCATGTTGTGGAAAAGATAAGAACGAAAGGAAAGGATGGTGGTGGTGGTGGTGGTGGTGTGGGAGGGGGGGGGGGTAGTTTATTTTTATTTATTTTATTTATTTATTTATTTATTTTGTTCCCCCTCCTCCTCCTCCTCCTCCTCCCCTTCCCTTTATTTCTGCTTTCTCCTCCTCTTCTTCCTCCTCCTCCTCCACTCCTTCCCTTTACTTCTCTTTCCTCCTCCTCCCCCTCCCCTTTCCTTTACTTCTGCTTCCTCCTCCTCCTCCTCCTCCCCTTCCCTTTATTTCTGCTTCCTCCTCCTCCTCCTCCTCCTCCTCCCCTTCCCTTTATTTCTGCTTTCTCCTCCTCTTCTTCCTCCTCCTCCTCCACTCCTTCCCTTTACTTCTCTTTCCTCCTCCTCCTCTTCCTCCCCCTCCCCTTTCCTTTACTTCTGCTTCCTCCTTCTCCTCCTCCTCCTCCTAATTCTCCTCTTCTTCCTCCTCCTCTTTTCCATACTCCCTTTTTTTTTCCTTTCCCTCCTCCTCTTCCTCTTCTTCCTCCTCCTCTTCTTCACCTCCTTTTTTTTTATTTTCCCTCCTCTTCCTCTTCTTCCTCCTCCTCTTTTCCACACTCCCTTCTTCTTCTCCTCCTTTTTTTTTCCTCCCCTTCCTCTTTTTTTATCCCTTCCCCTTCTTCCCCATTCATACTTTCCCACGTTCTCTTCCCCCTTCCTTTTTTTCGCCCCCTTCCCTTCTTCCCTTTCCCCCTCTATCCATTCCTCTTCGTTCCCTTCCTCTTTCCCTTCATTTCCCCTTCCTATTTCCTCTTATCGCAATATGCAACCCATTTGTCTATACTCAAAGGGTTCTATTAATTTTGTATCCATATTTTCTTTAATCTCTCTCTCTCTCTCTCTCTCTCTCTCTCTCTCTCTCTCTCTCTCTCTCTCTCTCGCAAATGAACTCAAACTCTTTCCCCTCCTCTTCCTCCTCCTCCTCCTCCTCCCCTACTAACGAGCTTATATTAAATCTTCTTCCAGTGATATATTTAACCGCTTTCGATCTGAGAGAGAGAGAGAGAGAGAGAGAGAGAGAGAGAGAGAGAGTTCTGGGAATCTTTATAATACAGAAGTGAATTAAAATGTAATTATTAACGGGAGTGATACAAGAATTCCAACACTGCTTCATTATGCGTGTTCCGAGGAGTTAGGAAGGAGACGAAGGAGAAGAAGATGAAGAAGAAGAAGAGGAGGAGGAGGAGGAGGAGGAGGAGGAGGAGGAGGAGAAACGCAGGGGAAACGTGTTTGAAGAAATAATAAGAAGAAGAAGGAGAAGAAGAAGAAGAAGAAGAAGAAGGATAAGAAGAAGAAGAGGAAAAGAACAGGAGGAAGAAGGAGAAACGCAGGGGAAACGTGTCTGAAGAAATACAAAGGAGAAGAGGAAGAAGAAGAAGAAGAAGAATAGGAAGAAGAAGAAGAAGAAGAGGAGGAGGAGAGGAGGGAGAAACACAGGGTGAACGTGTTGAAATAAATAAAATAAGAAACATAAGGATGATAACGTGTGAACGAATAGAGAATAAAAGAATAAAAATGTGTTTGAAGGAAGATACGGAAAATGAAATAATAATAATAATAATAATAATAATAATAATAATAATAATAATAATAATAATAATAATGTTAAAATATGTAGAAACCTTAAGAAAAAAATGTGTCTTAGAATAAACAGAGAACGAGAGAATAGAAATGTGCTTGAAGGAGAAATAGAACACGAAGGAATAGAAGAAAAAAAATATCAAAGAATTAATAAAAGACGAGAAGTAAATTTGGAAGAGGCAGAAAAACAAAGAAAAAAAATCGGTTGGAAATTGAAATAGAAAACGAAAGAAAGAAAAAAATAATAAATGAAGATGTAAAATAAATGTAAAAAATGAAGATTTGTCGAAAGGAAGAAAAAAAGAAAAGAAAAGTGCTTTAGAGAAAAATTATAAAACAAAAAAATCCAAGGTTATCGTCAAATGTATGCATTGTGTGTGTGTGTGTGTGTGTGTGTGTGTGTGTGTGTGTGTGTGGCAAGATTAGGTCACTAGGTGCGCGTGGAGAGAGAGAGAGAGAGAGAGAGAGAGAGAGAGAGAGAGAGAGAGAGAGAGAACTATTAGTAAAATATATAGATTCGTTGAGTAATAATGATGATTGTAATTAGGTAATGGTGGTGATTAGTACAATGATGGTTGTTTTGGTGATGATGATGATGATAACTCACTAAATGGTGTTGATCAAAGGGGTGATAATGATGGTGATGATGATGGTGATGAATGACCCAAGTGGTGTTGATTAAGGGGATGATAGTTACGGTGTTGGTAGTGCTGGTGATGATGGTGATGAATGACCCAAGTGGTGTTAATTAAGGGGATGATAGTTATGGTGTTGATAATGATGGTGATGATGGTGATGAATGACCAAGTGGTGTTGATGAAGGGGATGATAGTTATGGTGTTGGTAGTGGTGGTGATGATGGTGATGAATGACCAAGTGGTGTTGATTAAGGGGATGATGGTTATGGTGTTGGTAATGATGGTGATGATGGTGATGAATGACCCAAGTGGTGTTGATGAAGGGGATGATAGTTATGGTGTTGGTAGTGGTGGTGATGATGGTGATGAATGACCAAGTGGTGTTGATGGTGTGAAGGGATGATAGTTATAGTAGTTGGTAGTGGTGGTGAGTGGCGTTGATGATAGATGATAGTTGGTGTGTTGGTAGTGATGGTGATGATTGTGATGAATGACCCAAGTGGTGTTGATGGTGTTGGTGGTGATGATAATGGTGAGGAACATCCAAGCGGTGTTGATAGCGTTGGTGGTGATGAAGCTTCTAATGGTGATGAGGGTGATGAGTGGTATGGTGATGATTGTGACTGGCATGGTGGTGGTGATGACATGGTGATGATACGAGTGCTCTTTTATGGCCTTGATTTTAGTAGTTCGTCTTTCTTTTTTTTTTTTTTATATATTTCTTTTCTTTTCTTGGTAACTCTCCTTCCTTATTTCACTCAGACTCCTCGTGTTTTCAATCTTTTTTTCTTCATTTGTTTTGTTGTTTTTTTCACCAACCTTCCTTCCTTCCTTCCTTCCTTCCTTCCTTCCTTCCTTCCTTTTCTTCTTGGTTACTCTCCTTCCTTATTTCAGTTATAGACTCCTCGTGTTTTCAATCTTTTTTTCTTCATTTGTTTTGTTGTTTTATTCACCAACCTTCCTTCCTTCCTTCCTTCTTTTCTTCCTTCTTTCCTTCCTTCCTTTTCTTCTTGGTAACTCTCCTTCCTTATTTCAGTTATAGACTCTCGTGTTTCAATCTTTTTTTCTTCATTTGTTTTGTTGTTTTATTCACCAACCTTCCTTCCTTCCTTCCTTTTCTTCTTGGTAACTCTCCTTCCTTATTTCACTCACAGACTCTCGTGTTTTCAACCTTTTTTTCTTCATTTGTTTTGTTGTTTTATTCATCAACCTTCCTTCCTTCCTTCCTTCCTTCCTTCCTTCTTTTCTCTCCTTTCTTCCTTCACTTATTCACTGCCCTTTTTTTTGTCTAGTATTTCCTTTTCCTTGTTTTTTTCTTCTTTGTCTTCTTTCTGCTCTCAAATATAAATAACTATATATTACGTTTGTTCCCAGTGCACTAGGTTATGTTTTTTTTTAATGTTTTTTTCCTCCTCCTCCTCCTCCTCCTCCTCCTCCTCCTCCTCTTCTTCCTACTCCTCCTCCTTTCAAGTCCTAAGCCTCCTCCACTTGCTCGTCCTCCTCCTCCTCCTCCTCCTCCCAGTACTAGTCTTAATCCTCCTCCTCTTCATTAAACTCAAAACTTTATCCTGTCTCTCTCTCTCTCTCTCTCTCTCTCTCTCTCTCTCTCTCTCTCTCGTAACAGACAAAGAAAAGGTGATTAGTAAGGAAAACTTGAATCATTATTATTATTATTATTATTATTATTATTATTATTATTATTATTATTATTATTATTATTACTACTAATCTAACCTACTTACAATCTCTTGCCATTATACCAAGAAACATATAAAAGTTTTTTCTTTCATTCATTTTCCTTTTTTTCATTATTCATTCCTTTCCTTCATTCATTCAAAGACGGCTCATGTTTCTTACTATAACCTTATTTGCCCATTTGCTCAAAACTCCCATGAAAGCTTTGTCAAATTAGGTGAACTTTTGCACTGAAATGTTCAAGAATCTGACCTTCAGTATATGAGCTTAGAATGTCATCACTTGGGATCAGCTTGCAAGACTGACTGACTGACTGACTGACTGACTGACTGACCGTAGAATTGACTGGTGGACTTATCGAATAGCACCATAAAGGGAATAGTTGACTTAGGCAGGGAAAGAGGAGGAGGAGGAGGAGGGGGGGGTTAGTGCGTGGGAGGGAAAGCCGTTTAGTGGAGGAGAAAGAAGAAAAAGGAGGATGGGAAGGAGATCATTTGGGAAGGAAAGGTTATGGAGAAGGAGGAGGAGGAGGAGGAGGGATAAAAGAGAGGAGGAAGGGAAAGGAAAACAGGCGAAATGGAGGGAAAAACAGAGAAAGGGGAGGAAAAGCAGACGAAGTGGAGGAGGAGGAGGAGGGATAAAAGAGAGGAGGAAGGGAAAGGAAAACAGGCGAAATGGAGGGAAAAACAGAGAAAGGGGAGGAAAAGCAGACGAAGTGGAGGAGGAGGAGGAGGAGGAGGGAGAGAAAGAAAAACAAGCGAAGAGAAGGAATAGGAGAAGGGGAAGGGAGGAAGAATAGAAGGAGGAGGATTGAGGGAGTTAGAGAGAATTAAGAAATGGAGGGGGAAGAGGAACATGAGGGATAGGGAGGGAGGAATAGGGTAAGGGGAGGAAAGGGAAACGATTAGGGAAGAGGAGGAAGAGGAGGAGGAGGAGAAGGAAGGGAAATTTGGAGAATGAGAAGGAGATGGGAGAAAGAATGGAAATAAATAGGAGACGAAAATTGAGGTAGGAGAGATAGAGAAAGAGGGAAGTAGAGAGAATAGAAGAGGAAAGAGAGGAATGGGAAACGTAAATAAACGAAGAAAAAGGGAATAGAAATGGAGGAAAAATAGAACGAAAGGGGAGATAGAAGAAAGAATAAAAATATAAACAAAAGAAAAAAAACGAAAATTGGAAGTTTAAAAAGATATGAGTATAAAGTCAGAGAGAGAGAGAGAGAGAGAGAGAGAGAGAGAGAGAGAGAGAGAGAGAGAGAGAGAGAGACTTAATCCTCTAAATCACTTTTAAGATCTTTTGTTCTTTTTCTCTCTACAATATTTATTTGAGGAATTCCTAAGATGTTGCTCTCTCTCTCTCTCTCTCTCTCTCTCTCTCTCTCTCTCTCTCTCTCTCTCTCTCTCTCTCTCTCTCTCTCTCTGTGTGTGTGTGTGTGTGTGTGTGTGTGTATTCGGGTCCAAAGCCTTTGTTCCCAAGACATGTCTGGGCATGATATAGTAGCCAAGGACTGATGCACACACACACACACACACACACACACACACACACACACACACACACACACACACACACACACACACACACACAAAGATGGCGTCTGTGTGTTTTTCGTGTTACATTATTTGCATCAAGATTTTCCTCACAAGGGACACAAGCTCTTTATTTCTCTTCCTCCTCCTCCTCTTCCTCCTCCTCCTCTTTCCTTCCTTCCTCCCTCCTTCTCCTCCTCCTCCTCCTACTCCTTCCTTCCTTTCTTTCTTTTTTTCTTTCTTTCTTTCTTTCTTTCTTTCTTTCTTTCCTCCTCCTCCTCCTCCTCCTCCTTCCTTCCTTCCTTCCTTCCTTCTCTTCTCCTTTCTTTCCTTCTTCCTTCCTTCCTCCTCCTCCTCCTCCTCCTCCTCCTCCTCCTCCTCCTCCTCCTTTCTTTCTTTCTTTTTCTTTCTCCTTCCTTCCTTCCTTCCCTCTCTCCCTCCTCAGTACCACCTCATTTTCCTCTCCGATTTCATCTTCTCCACTTCCTCCTCTGTCATCTTTTTCCTCCTCCTCCTCCTCCTCCTCCTCCTCCTCCTCTTCTTCGCCTCAAGGACACTTGCAAGGAAGGAAATGCGAAAATATTTACCGTTCCTCTCTCTCTCTGTGTGTGTATGTGTGTGTGTGTGTGTGTGTGTGTGTGTTAATTGTATCTCCTTGGGCCATACGTCTTCATGAGAGAGAGAGAGAGAGAGAGAGAGAGAGAGAGAGAGAGAGAGAGAGAGAGAGAGAGAGAGAGAGATGAAAATGAGGCTTCTATAATGATTTGGAGTTCCAGGAAAGCTGAGAGAGAGAGAGAGAGAGAGAGAGAGAGAGAGAGAGAGAGAGAGAGAGAGAGAGAGAGAGAGATGTTTTCACTGTTGGAGAGATTGTTGAGGTTTTCCAAGCAAGTCGAGGAGGAGGAGGAGGAAGGAAGGAAGGAAGGAAGGAAGGAAGGAAGGAGGAGGAGGAGGAGGAGGAGGAGGAGGAGGAAGAGAATATATATATATATATATATATATATATATATATATATATATATATATATATATATATATATACAACAGAAGAAAAGTGTAGAGAAAGGAAAAGGAGAAGAGAAATTTAGGAAGAAGCAGAGAAGATAGAGTGTTTGAGGAGGAGGAGGAGGAGGAGGAGGAGGAGGAGGAGGAGGAGGAGGAGGACGTGACACTGAAGAAGAGAAATTAAGAACATAAACAAGATAAGACAAGGAAGGGAAGAAAGAAAAAAAGAAAAAGAAAGAATGAAAGATAGAAGGAGGAGGAGGAGGAGGAGGAAGAGGAAAATAGAATGGGAGGAAGAAAAGAAAGAAAGATAGAAAAGAGAATAAGAAGAGAAGGAAAAGGAGGAAAAAGAAAAGAAAATATGGAAGGAAGTGGACAAGAAGAACAGGAGAAGGAGGAAGAAGAGAGGAAAAAAAGAGGAAGTAATGACAAGTGAAATAAGAAGAGGAAGAGGAAGACAGGAAGGAGGGGAAGCGAAGGAGGAAGAGGAGTAGATGAAGAAGAGGGAAAGACGAAAGAAAGATGGGAAGGAGGAAAAGAAAATGGAGGAGAGCTTGTCAAGAGGAAGACGTGGGAGGAAGAGGAAGAAGAAGAGGAGGAAGAGGAGGAGGAGAAGTGTGGGAGGAAGTGCAAACGAGTGGAGGAGGAGGAGGAGGAGGAGGAGGTAAAAAGAGAAGGATAAAAAAAGAGGAGGTGGAGAGAATGAAAGAGAGAAATTGAAAGCGAATGGTAGAGAGAGAGAGAGAGAGAGAGAGAGAGAGAGAGAGAGAGAGAGAGAGAGAGAGAGAGAGAGAGAGAGAGAGAGAGGAAATTATGTGACAAAAGAGAGATACATGGATAAGAAAAAAAGAGGAGGAGGAGGAGGAGGAGATGAATACAAATAGAAGAATAGAAGGAAATAATGACTAGGGAAATAAAAGAGGAGGAAGAGGAAGAGGAAGAGGAAGAGGAGAGTGGGATGTTGAGAGTGCAGAAAACTTATATATCACACAAAAGGAAGACTGGAAAAGAAGAAGAATGAAGAAGAATGAAGAAGAAGAAGAAGAGTGAAGAAGAAGAAGAATGAAGAAGATGAAGAAGAAGAATGAAGAAGAAGAAGAAGAAGAGGAAGAAGAATGAAGAAGAGGAAGAAGAATGAAGAAGAATGAAGAAGAAGAGGAAGAAGAATGAAGAGGAAGAAGAAGAGGAAGAAGAATGAAGAAGAATGAAGAATGAAGAAGAAGAAGAAGAAGAAGAATGAAGAAGAAGAGGAAGAAGAATGAAGAAGAAGAGGAAGAAGAATGAAGAAGAAGAATGAAGAAGAAGAAGAATGAAGAAGAAGAAGAATGAAGAAGAGGAAGAAGAATGAAGAAGAAGAGGAAGAAGAATGAAGAAGAAGAGGAAGAAGAAGAAGAAGAATGAAGAAGAAGAATGAAGAAGAAGAAGAAGAAGAAGAAGAAGAAGAAGAAGAATGGAAAAAACTGGGTAAACAAGGAAACGATAGATAGATAGATAGATAGGGCAGAAATAAGGTTCCAAAAAGGAGATTGATTAGTGAAATTAAATTAAAAGTAAAAAAAAAAAAAAGCTCGACCCCTTTCCCTTCCCCTTCCCCCTTCGACTCCCCCTTCCTCTCCCCAACGTCCCTCTTCTCCCCATTCCTCCCATCCCTCCCCCTCCCCCTTCTCCCCCCAAGGAACATACGTCAGGGTTGATAAGTATAGATAGATAGTTAGGGACCAAGGGAGGATAATTTAAAGGGAGTTGGGGAGTGTAATTGAGGAGAGGGGGAGGGGAGAGGGAGAAGATAGGGGAGAATAATAGGCCGCTTAGGGAGGAGATTAGATGACATAGGGACGAAGGGAGAAGAGGAAAGGAAGAAAAAAGTTATAATAATAATAATAATAATAATAATAATAATAGAAAAATTAGATTATTATGGAAAACGGACTGGAGAGAGAGAGAGAGAGAGAGAGAGAGAGAGAGAGAGAGAGAGAGAGAGAGAGAGAGAGAATAAACGTAATAAAAAGTAAAGAATAATAAAGAGAAACAGTGAAGAGAGAGAGAGAGAGAGAGAGAGAGAGAGAGAGAGAGAGAGAGAGAGAGAGAGAGAATAAACGTAATAAAAATTAAAGAAGAATAAAGAGAAAGTGAAGGAAGAGAGAGAGAGAGAGAGAGAGAGAGAGAGAGAGAGAGAGAGAGAGAGAGAGAGAGAGAGAGAGAGAGAAAGATAATAAATAAAATAACAATAAAGAAAGAAGGTAAATGAAAAAAAAAACGCAAAAAAAATAACGAAACAAAAAAATAAAAATAAAATAAAAGGATGATAAAATAAATTATAAGAAGAGAAGGGAAGAAGAATATTGATAAAGATGGAAGACACGAATGTAGGTCAAGAGGAGAACCTTGAAACAGTGGAGGAAGGAAGAACTGGAGGAGGAGGAGGAGGAGGAGGAGGAGGAGGAGGAGGAGGGGTTGAAGTAAAGGAAGAAGACGAGGAGGAGGTGGAGGAGGAGGAGGAGGGGTTGAAGTAAAGGAAGAAGATAAAGAAGAAGAAGACGAGGAGGAGGAGGAGGAGGAGGAGGAGAAGTAAAGGAAGAAGAAGATAACGAAGACGAGGAGGAGGAGGAGGAGGAAGAAGGAAGCAAGGAGATAAGAAGAGGAAGAAGGAAGATGAGGGAACAAATAAGGAGGAGGAGGAGGAGAAATAAAGGAAGAAGATAAAGAAGAAGACGAGGAGGAGGAGGAGGAAGAAGCAAGCAGATAAGAAGAGGAAGAAGGGAGATGAAGGAACAAAGAATGAGGTGAATGAAGATAAAACAAGAAGACTAGAAAAGAAGAAAGAAGAAGAAGAAGAATGAGAATGAAGGAGGAAGAGGAGTAGAAGAAGAGGAAAGGGAAGAAAATAAGAGAAGGCAAAGGAGATGAAGATGGAGGTGGAGGATGGAAGAGAGAGAAAAAGACGAAGAATGTGGAAGGAAAAGACGAGGGAAAAAAAGAAGTGTAAATGAAAGTGAAGAGAAGAGGAGGAGGAAGAAGAAGAAGAAGAAGAAGAAGAAGAAAGGCTGTGAGACTGAAAAATAATGATGCAATACCAGCGAAGAAAATGGAAAATAAAAATGGGCTTCAAGTGGAAAGTGTTGAAATGAAGGAAGGAAGGAAGGGAAGGGAAGGGAAGGGAAGGGAAGGAAAAGAAGAGAAATGTAAGAGAAGGGAAGGGAAGGGTAAGAGGGTGGGAAAGGAAGGGAAGAGAAAGGGGGAAGGAATTGAAAGGGGGAAGGAAGGAAGGAAGGAAGGAAGGAACGAAGGGAAGGAAAAGAAGAGAACAAGAGAAGGAAGGAAGGGTAAGAGGGTGGAAAGGAAGGAAGAAAGGGGAAGGAATGTAAAGGGGGAAGGAAGGGAAGGGAAAGGAGAAGGAATGAAAGGAAAGGAAAGGGAAGGAAAGAGAAATGAGAGGAAAATAAAGAAGAAGCAAAGATGATGGAAAGAAAGAAGAGAGGCAATAAGGAGAGGAGGAGGAGGAGGAGGAGGAGGAGGATTTCAAACATGAGAAACTTACAAAACAAAACAAAAGAAAAAGAAAGAAAATTAAGAGAGTTGAACGAATTGGGTCAAGGAAGAATAGGAAGCGGATTAAGGACAAAACAAAACAACCAGCAAATTTAGAGAGAGAGAGAGAGAGAGAGAGAGAGAGAGAGAGAGAGAGAGAGAGAGAGAGAGAGAGAGAGAGAGAGAGAGAGAGAGTTCAACCCATTTTTCAGCCCCTTGGATCGCTAACGCAATCTCAAAAATGGAGAAAAAGACAGAGGAGAAACGAAAGGATAGGAGATTGAGGGAAGAAAGGGCTTTAGAACAGAGAGAGAGAGAGAGAGAGAGAGAGAGAGAGAGAGAGAGAGAGAGAGAGAGAGAGAGAGAGAGAGAGTTCATCCCATGGTTAAACTCCCTTGGATCGCTAACACAGCCTCAAAAAACCATTTAGCCCATGCCACAACACAGGCAGGCCGACACGTGTCTACCTGGCCCCGGTGTCCACGGTACCAATTAGCCGCCGGGTCACGAGGGAGAGTGATGGATAGTGGATGGGAGATTGCTTACCTCCTCCTCCTCCTCCTCCTTTTTCT
>NC_066576.1:7015173-7127673 GCF_024679095.1 Eriocheir sinensis
AGGAGAAAGGATGGGAATGGAGAGAGAAGAGAAGGGAATGGAAAAGAAATGAAGGGAATGAAAGAAAGGAAGAGAAAAAATGATAGGGAAGGGAGAGAAAGATAATTGAAGATCGAGAACAGGAAGGAAAGAGAAAAGGGAAGGAAAGGAATAGAATAGGGAATGAAAGAGAATAGAGAAGGAAAGGAAGAAAATAGAAGGACATGAAGGAACGAAAATAAAGATGAAGATGGTGGTGATGGTGATGATAGGCTTACATAATAACAATGACCACAACATAAACTAATAAAAAAATTTGATGTAGATAGGTAGGCAGTGTGAATAGGCCGATAATGAAAAAATAAAGAAGTGAAAAATAAGAATAAGGAAGTAAGGAAATTGAAGATGATGGCAATGACAATAGTTTTACATAATATTAACGATAGAATAGTGTAGATGGATAAGTAATATAAAAAGGATGTTGAAAATACTGATAACTCATCTCTATATCGCTTCGTACCTTGATGAAAGTGAAGATGATGGAGAAGATGGTTGTATACGAGTAATGCTTATAAGACAGCGCCATAGGAAAGGTTGTTGCCATGGTGACGGTGTGGGTGGTTGCCATGACGATGACTACTGTTGTCGCGGTGTTGAACTCTCCATGGTACGGTACAGGCCGGGCAGGTACAGGCACACACGACTTGGGAGACAGAGAGAGAAAATAACGTCGAGGAAATGGGAAAGTTTTAAATGTTCCAAGTCCCTTCACGCGCAGTTTGATAGAGGCTAAAAATGGCAAAAGGATATGTTATAGATGCGGGAGACAGAGAGAGAAAAGAACATCGAGGAAATGGGAAAGTTTTAAATGTTCCAAGTCCCTTCACGCGCAATTTGATAGAGGCTAAAAATGGCAAAAGGATATGTTATAGATGCGAGAGACAGAGAGAGAAAAGAACATCGAGGAAATGGGAAAGTTTTAAATGTTCCAAGTCCCTTCACGCGCAATTTGATAGAGGCTAAAAATGGCAAAAGGATATGTTATAGATGCGGGAGACAGAGAGAGAAAAGAACATCGAGGAAATGGGAAAGTTTTAAATGTTGCAAGTCCCTTCACGCGCAATTTGATAGACGCAAAAAATGGCAAAAGGATATGTTATAGATGCGGGAGACAGAGAGAGAAAAGAACATCGAGGAAATGGGAAAGTTTTAAATGTTCCAAGTCCCCTCACGCGCAGTTTGATAGAGGCTAAAAATGGCAAAAGGATATGTTATAGATGCGGGAGACAGAGAGAGAAAAGAACATCGAGGAAATGGGAAAGTTTTAAATGCTGCAAGTCCCTTCACGCGCAGTTTGATAGAGGCAAAAAATGGCAAAAGGATATGTTATAGATGCGGGAGACAAAGAGAGAAAAGAACATCGAGGAAATGGGAAAGTTTTAAATGTTCCAAGTCCTTTCACGCGCAATTTGATGGAGGCTAAAAATGCCAAAAGGATATGTTATAGATGCGGGAGACAGAGAGAGAAAAGAACATCGAGGAAATGGGAAAGTTTTAAATGTTGCAAGTCCCTTCACGCGCAATTTGATAGAGGCTAAAAATGGCAAAAGGATATGTTATAGATGCGGGAGACAGAGAGAGAAAAGAACATCGAGGAAATGGGAAAGTTTTAAATGTTCCAAGTCCCTTCACGCGCAATAGGCAGAGATGACTAGATGTAAGGAGGGAGGTGACGAAGAGAATGGTACAGGAATGCTGGAGTTCTAGGTCAAAGGAGTGAGTGTTTAAGAGGATGAAGGAAGGATATGGTACAGGAATGCTGGAGTTCTAGGTCAAAGGAGTGAGTGTTTAAGAGGGTGAAGGAAGGATTTGGTACAGGAATGCTGGAGTTCTAGGTCAAAGGAGTGAGTGTTTAAGAGGATGAAGGAAGGATATGGTACAGGAATGCTGGAGTTCTAGGTCAAAGGAGTGAGTGTTTAAGAGGGTGAAGGAAGGATATGGTACAGGAATGCTGGAGTTCTAGGTCAAAGGAGTGAGTGTTTAAGAGGGTGAAGGAAGGATTTGGTACAGGAATGCTGGAGTTCTAGGTCAAAGGAGTGAGTGTTTAAGAGGGTGAAGGAAGGATTTGGTACAGGAATTATAGGCAAGGTAAACAAGCTGGATAAGAGGAAGAAGACTGAATAGAATGGAGAAGCAATATGCAAGAGATAACCAGATAGATCGAGTTGCGTGTGGAAAAGTACCCAAAAATACTGTGTTTGGAAAGGTTACCGGGCTCATTGACACACATTTCGGGTGGCATAAATAAAAGAGGACATGGCAGAGGAGTGAAATAGTGAAGAGTGAACTAGATATAGGAGTGAGTATCGAGGAGGAAGAAAGAGGGAATGGGGTTTGAAATACTGAAGAGTGGACGATATAAAAGGAGTGAGTATCTAGGAGGAAGAAAGAAGGAATTGGGGTTTGAAATACTGAAGAGTGAGCTAGATATAGGAGTGAGTATTGAGGGGAAAGAAAGAGGCAATGGGGTTTGAAATACTGAAGAGTGGACTAGATATAGGAGTGAGTATTAAGGGGAAAGAAAGAGGCAATGGGATTTGAAATACTGAAGAGTGGACTAGATATAGGAGTGAGTATTGAGGAGGAAGAAAGAGGGAATGGGGAGAAAAAGGAAGGGAATGGGAGAGAAGAGAAGAATAAGGAAGGGAAGGGAAGGAAAGAAAAGGAAATTGAGTGTTTGTAAAAAAATTCTATACTCCATCACACATGAATTTTGGGAGACATTGGGCCAGTTTCACAGTTCCCCATGATGGGTTCGTAAGCTCCCAAACCAATACCAGAGCCTTTGAAATTTCCTTGTATAGTGTCTGGTGTTTATATTTAAGCTCACAAATTTGATGAAACTATACAGGAAAAGTTTTGTGTATTTAGTGTGGCATCGAAGACCTCCCCATTTTGGATTGTATGGGATTCTATAGTTTGGTTCGGGCTGTTACGAAGACACTGTGTTGGACTGTGGAACCGGCTTATAGACACTGAAAATATAATGACAGAGAAAAAAAATACTGAAGTTGACAAAATGACGGCCTCTTGCAGACTCCTAACGTTTATATTATCTGAAACGATTGAGTGCCAAAAAAACAACAAAAAAACAACAACAACAAACAAAACTGAAGCGAACTGAACCAGAAAACCGAAGCGCTGTTCTGAATATGTAGTTTTTTTTTTTTCTCTTCCACTTCGTTCCACTTAGCATACATAAAAGTGGAACCCCAGAACAGCGCCTAGTCCATCTTTGTGTTTATTCAGATGTGTACGTGACGAGAGAGAGAGAGAGAGAGAGAGAGAGAGAGAGAGAGAGAGAGAGAGAGAGAGAGAGAGAGAATGGAAATGTTGGAATGTTGACAAAAGGACAAATAAATATGGATAGATAAGGATAAAGAGAGGTAGATAAAGATAGATAAATAGATGGATAATAACAGAAAAAAAGAGGAAAATGGGAATGTAGATAAAAGACAAAGAAAGATAAAAAAAAGAGAGAAAAAGATAGACAGATAGATGGATAGATGAGAAAGAAAGCAGGAATGTAGATGATAGACAAAGAAAGGGAAAAAAAAAAAAAGAAAGAGAAAAAGATAGATAGATAAATAGTTAAGAAAGAAAACAGGAAACAGAAAATGCAGAATGAGATAAAATAGACCAATATGGAAAAAAAAAGATAGGAAAAAGAAAAAGAAAACAAGAGAGAGAGAGAGAGAGAGAGAGAGAGAGAGAGAGAGAGAGAGAGAGAGAGAGAGAGAGAGAGAGAGAGAGAGAAGAGGCAAGACAATTAAAGGACGAAAGGAAGGAGAGAGAAGAAAAAAGAAGGGAGAGAAAACAAGAGAGAAGATCAAAGAGAGAGAGAGAGAGAGAAGAAAAAGAAGAGAGGGAGAGAAAACAAGTGAATGAAAGGAAGGAGAAGGGAAAAAGAGAGGGAGAACGAGAAAAGAAAGAGGAAAAGAAGAAGAAGAATTAAGAGGAAAGGAATAAAGATCACTTAGCGGATAAAATAAAAGAAGAGAAGAATAGAAAAATACATGACAGGGAAATAGAAGAAAAAAAAGATTAAGAAAAAAATGAAAATGGAAAACAGGGAAAGAAAGAAAGAAGAAGAAAATGCAAAAAGTGAATAGGAAAATACAATGTGAAGAAGGAAAAGAAAGAAGAAATGAGGGAAAGGAAAATACAAAGAAATATCAAGGTGTGAAAATAAGGAATAAGAGAAGAAGGGATAACCAAGACGAAGCAGGTGAAGAGAAATTAACAAAGAAGAAAAGAGAAAGGGAAAGAAGAAGGGAAGGAATGGGGAAACGGGTGATAAAGGAGAAGAAGAAGCAGAAATGGAAGAATGAGTATGCATAGAATAACGGAGAAAGAAAATAGGAAAATAGAAGGGAGAGAATAAAGGGAATGAATGAAGGAAGAGGAGGAAGAATGACAGAAAGGAGAAAAGAAGCGAGAGAGAGAGAGAGAGAGAGAGAGAGAGAGAGAGAGAGAGAGAGAGAGAGAGAGAGAGAGAGAGAGAGAGAGAGAGAGAGAGAGAGAGAGAGAGAGAGAGAGAGAGAGAGAAAGGGGAGAACAAGCTGGGAATTTCAGAATATAAACAAAGAGAAATTGAAGAAAATGTTTAAATGGTTTTGTAGAAGATTGAGAAGTAGTAGTAGTAGTAGTAGTAGTAGTAGTAGTAGTAACAGTATTAAGTAGTCATAGAGAGAGACAGCAATGGGAACTAGAAAAACAAGAATGAAATTAAGAAGAAAAGGCTGACAAGGAAGTTTTAGAAAAGGAGGAAGGAAAAGAAAAGACAGACAGACAGACAGATAGACAGACCGAGCCATCCAGGTTACCACAGCTTACCTTAGCCAGGCTTCCCAGGTGTGTATGTCTATTGATCAGCCTGCGAGGGAAGGTAAACAAAAGGTGGGCTGGCTGGGCGTGGCGGGATGCGAACCTTGGCCAGTGGATTCGTGGGTAGACTCACTTACCGATGCGCCAGAGATAAAAATAGAAAAAAAAAGTTAGGTATGAGGAAGGGAAGGAGAGGAAGAGAGAAGGAATGGAGAGAAAAGAGGGAAGAGAGGAAAAAGATGGAAAATAAAGGATAGCAATAACAGAAAAAGGAAGGGAAAGGAAGGAAGGAGGTGGGAGAAGAGAGGAACGAAGAGGAAAGGGGTAGAAGAAAAGAGATAGGAGAGAAGAGGAAGGTTAGGAGGAAACAGGAAAAAAGTTGAAAGGAGAGAAGGAAGGAAAGAAAGGGTGAGAGAGAAAATATCAGGAAAAGGGGAGAGAGAGAGAGATGAAGCGAAAGACAAGGAAAAGGAAAAAAAGAAGAAAATAAGAAAATAACAGGAATAAGGAAAATGAAAAGAAAAATAGGAAAAAATAGAAAGGAAAGGAAAATAGATAAAAAAGAAAGAAAGAGACAGAACATAGTAGCAGAGAGAGAGAGAGAGAGAGAGAGAGAGAGAGAGAGAGAGAGAGAGAGAGAGAGAGAGAGAGAGAGGTAATTCTAGGGTGTTATCTCGCCTTATTTGAACACTTGTGAGGTTAGTGAACTCTACTCTTCCTCCTCCTCCTCCTCCTCTTCCTCCTCTTCCTCCTCCTCCTCCTCCTCTTAGTCGATAATAATTTGCGTGGCTCTCAAGTCGATACTCTTGACCGTGTTTCGTGTCCTCTTCCTTCACCTCTTACTCCTCTTCCTTCTCCTCCTCCTCCTCTTCCTCTTCCTCCTCCTTCTCTGCTTCCTTTCTCCTCCTTCTCTGCTTCCTTTCTCCTATTCCTCTTCTTCGTTTGTCTCCTCCTCCTCTTCCTCCTTCTCTTCTTCCTCTTACTCCTCTTCCTCTTACTCCTCCTCCCCTTCCTCTTCCTCTTCCTCCTCCTTCTCTGCTTCCTTTCTCCTATTCCTCTTCTTCGTTTGTCTCCTCCTCCTCTTCCTCCTTCTCCTCCTCTTCCTCTTCCTCCTCCTCCTCCTTCTCTGCTTCCTTTCTCCTATTCCTCTTCTTCGTTTGTCTCCTCCTCCTCTTCCTCCTTCTCTTCTTCCTCTTCCTCCTCTTCCTCTTAATCCTCTTCCTCTTCCTCGTTTGTCTCCTTCTCTTCCTCCTCCTCCTCAGCCTCTTACTACTCCTATTAATACTCTTCTCCCTTATGCTGTTACACTAGGCCTACTGCTAAAACTACGAGCTGCCCTTTATAGGCCTACCTCCCCCTTGCTGTGTCCTTATGTTCTTATAGCCCACACTACTACTACTACTACTACTACTACTACTACTACTACTACTACTACTATCGTTAACTCTTTACAGCTGCTAACACTTTTAAAACAACAAGAACAAGAACAACAAAAAACAAAACAAAGAATACAACAACAACAACAACAACAACACTATCTAATAACAGCAACGGACGCGAAAGAAAAAAGAGAAAAACGTTGTGAAAGTTGTGCAATTAGAAACGGACTTGAGAGAGAGAGAGAGAGAGAGAGAGAGAGAGAGAGAGAGAGAGAGAGAGAGAGAGAGAGAGAGAGAGAGAGAGAGAGACCACGTAACATCTTTTTCTTCCCCTTTTTCTTCTATTACTTCTTCTTCTCTTTCTTCTTTTTCTTCTTCTTCTTCTTCTTTTTCTTCTTCTTCTTCTTCTTCGTCTTCGTCTTTAACTTCCTCTTTTTCTTCTACTATTTCTTCTTCTTCTTCTTCTTCTTCTTCTTCTTCTTCTTCTTCTTCTTCTTCTTCTGTTTCTTTCCCCGCTTTTTTTCTTCTTCCTCTCCTCCTCCTCCTCCTCCTCTTATTTCTTTTCCACCGTCCCCAGAGAGAGAGAGAGAGAGAGAGAGAGAGAGAGAGAGAGAGAGAGAGAGAGAGAGAGAGATACTGATAATGATATTGAGATACATGTAACGATTAGTGTCACATATGTCATGAAAATTAGGACCCCCCAAAAAAGTACTATAATGACGATGGTGAAGAAAATGGGGAGATAAACTTTGATGTTGGTAATAGTGAGTCAATGGTGAAGGGATAGTGTTGATGGTGACAGTAGCGGGAGACGTAAAGAAAATGGATGTTCGTAATAGTGATGATGATGGTGATGATGATGACAGTGAAGGGCTGAAGAGGGAAAGAAAAGGGATGGAGAGGAAAGGGAACGAGAGGGCTAACCTAACCTAACCTAACCTAACCTAACCTAACCTTACCTTATCTTACCTTACCTAACCTAATCTAACCTTACCTAACCTAACCTAACCTAACCTTACCTTACCTAACCTAACCTAATCTAACCTAACCTAACCTTACCTTACCTTACCTTACGTAACCTAATCTAACCTAACCTTACCTTACCTAACCTAACCTAACCTAACCTTACCTTACCTTACCAACCCAACCCAACCCAACCTAACCCAACCCAACCTAACCTAACCTAACCTAACCTAACCTAACCTAACCTAACCTTACCTTACCTAACCTAACCTAATCTAACCTAACCTAACCTAACCTTACCTTACCTTACGTAACCTAATCTAACCTAACCTTACCTTACCTAACCTAACCTAACCTAACCTTATCTTACCTTACCTAACCTAACCTAACCTAATCTAACCTTACCTAACCTAACCTAACCTAACCTAACCTTACCTTACCTAACCTAACCTAATCTAACCTAACCTAACCTAATCTAACCTTACCTAACCTAACCTAACCTAACCTAACCTTACCTTACCTAACCTAACCTAACCTAACCTTATCTTACCTTACCTAACCTAACCTAACCTAACCTAACCTTACCTTACCTTACGTAACCTAATCTAACCTTACCTTACCTAACCTAATCTAACCTAACCTAACCTAACCTAACCTAACCTAACCTAACCTTATCTTACCTTACCTAACCTAATCTAACCTAACCTTACCTTACCTTACCTAACCTAATCTAACCTAACCTTACCTTACCTTACCTAACCTTACCTTACCTTACCTTACCTAATCTAACCTAACCTTACCTTACCTTACCTTACCTTACCTTACCTTACCTAATCTAACCTAACCTTACCTTACCTTACCTTACCTAACCTAATCTAACCTAACCTAATCTAACCTTACCTTACCTTACCTTACCTTACCTTACCTAACCTAACCTAACCTAACCTAACCTAACCTTACCTTACCTTACCTAACCTAATCTAACCTAACCTTACCTTACCTTACCTTACCTTACCTTACCTTACCTAACCTAACCTTACCTTACCTTACCTTACCTTACCTTACCTTACCTTACCTTACCTTACCTTACCTAACCTAACCTAACCTAACCTAACCTTACCTTACCTTACCTTACCTTACCTTACCTTACCTTACCTAACCTAACCTAACCTTACCTTACCTTACCTTACTTTACCTAACCTAATCTAACCTAACCTTACCTTACCTTACCTTACCTAACCTAATCTAACCTAACCTTACCTCACCTTACCTTACCTTACCTTACCTAACCTAACCTACCTAATCTAACCTAACCTTACCTAACCTAACCTAACCTAACTTAAGGACAGTGAAGAAAAAAATAAGTTAATATAAAAAGGAAGGATGGAAAAGGAAATGGAAGGGAAGAGAATGGACAGGAAAGAAATGTATGTAGAGCAAAAAGAAGAGAAGATAAATAGATGGAAATGGAAGGGAAGGGAAAGACAGGGAAGCAGAAATGATAATGGAAAGGAAGGATGAGAAAAGAAGGGAAGGGAATAGAAGGGGGAAAAAATGTTAGGAGAGGAAGAAGAATAGAAGACAAATAGATGGAAAGGGAAGGGAAGGGAAAGACAGGGAAGCAAAAATGATAATGGAAAGGAAGGATGAGAAAAAGAGGAAAGGGAATAGAAGGGAAAGAAATGGAAGGAGAGGATAAGGAGGGGAAGGGAAAGGGAGGGAAATGGAGAAAGGAAAGAGCATGCTGTTAAAACCACACAGACAGACAGACAGACAGACACGCGAGCCGTTAGACAGATACAAAGACAGACAGACAGACAAATAAACGTTAGACATACACACAGAGACATGCTATACAGACAGACAGACAGACAGACACACACAGATAGACAGATATACACACACACACACACACACACACACACACACAGATAGACAGATATATAGACAGACAGACAGACAGACAGACAGACACACTAGATAGACTGACAGACGCACTCACACACACACACACACACACACACACACACACACACACACACACACACACACAGACAGATATATAGACTGACAGACACACTCACAGACAGACAGACAGACGGGCATTCCAGTGTGAGCGAGGCACCATCACCATTATATCAACTGGAATGGGAATGGCGCCCCTCACCCCATTCCCGATAGAGGTCGCCTTTAAATAAACAGGAATGGCCCCCCATAGAGTCGTCCATTCCAATATTTTCATTCCCGCCTCCCAGTCCTGTCGCCGTTCCAGTATTTCAGTCGTATTCCCATTCCCAAAGTGATGTTCCAACCTAACCCATTCCTAAACCTCTATATTCCTGCCTGATTCCCATTCCAAAAGTGATGTTCCAACCTGACCCATTACTAAACCATATTCCTGCCTGATTCCCATTTCTAAACCTTTATATTCCAGCCTGATTCCCATTCCTAAAGACGTTCCAACCTAACCCATTCCTAAACCTTATATTCCTGCCTGATTCCCATTCCTAAAGTGACGTTCCAACCTAACCCATTCTTAAACCTTATATTCCTGCCTGATTCCCATACCAAAAGTGATGTTCCAACCTGACCCATTACTAAACCATATTCCTGCCTGATTCCCATTCCAAAAGTGACGTTCCAAACTTACCCATTCCTAAACCTTCATATTCCAGCCTGATTCCCATTTCTAAAGTAACGTTCCAACCTGACCCATTCCTAAAGCTTATATTCCTGCCTGATTCCCATTCCAAAAGTGACGTTCCAACCTGACCCATTCCTAAAGTTTGATATTCCAGGTTGATTCCTATTTGCAAAGCTTCCTATTCCAACCTGACCTATTTCTAAAGGTCCCGTATTCCAGTCTGATCCCCATTCCTAGTCATGTTCCAGCCTGATTCCCACTATTTTCACTTTTATATTTCCCCTATTAAAGCATGTATTCCAAGCTGATTTCCATTCCTAAAGTAATATTCCAGCCTGATTCCTATTCCTAGTCTTTTATTCCAGTCCGATTCCCATGTTTCTTACCTTGATCTTCACACTAAAAAACAAATTCCAGTCCAGTTCCCATTCCTAAAGTCATATATTCCAGTTTGTTTCCCACCCTTGATTCCTGTATTCCAACTTGATTCCTTCCTCCCAAGCCTGTATTCCAGTCTGACTTAAATCTTCACACTCCAGAAGTTAAATTCCCGTCCAGTTCCCATTCCTAAAGTCATATATTCCAGTCTGATTCCCACCCTTGATTCCTTCCTCCCAAGCCTGTATTCCAGTCTGACTTAAATCTTCACACTCCAAAAGTTAAATTCCCGTCCAGTTCCCATTCCCAACGTCATGTATTCCAGCCTTGGTTCCTGTATTCCAAAGCCTGTATTCCAGTCTGACTTAAATCTTCACACTCCTAAAGATAAATTCCCGTCCAGTTCCCATTCTCAACGTCACATTCCAGCCTTGATTCCTGTATTCCAAAAGCCCTGTATTCCAACCTGATTCCCTCCACCAAAGCCTATATTCCAGTCTGACTTTCATGTGGAGTGTGAGCAAGTGGGAATGGGCTCGGGAATGGCACTCGCTGTATGGCAGTAGGTGAGGAATGGACGGGAATGGCGCTAGATGTTCCAAAACGTTACGCGGATTGCAACGGGAGGAGGAGGAGGAGGAGGAGGAGGAGGAGGAGGAGGAGGAGGAGGAGGAAGAAGAGGAAGGGTGACAAAGGAAAGGATGAAAACTAGAAGGGAAGAGAAGGAAAAGGAGGGGAAGAAGATAAAAAAAGAGGAGGAGGAAGAAGAGGAGGAGGAGGAGGAGGAGGAGTGACGAAGTAAGGATGAAGAAGTAGAAGAGAAGAGAAGGAAAAGGAGACGACAAAAAGAAGAAGAAGGAAGAGGAGAAGAAGAAGAAGAAGAGGAAGAAGTAGAGAATTAGCAAAGGAAAAGTAAAGGAAGAAACAAAAGAGCACAGAAGAAGAGGAGGAGGAGGAGGAGGAAGAAGAAGAAGAAGAAGAAGAAGAAGAAGAAAAGCTACATAAGAACAGAAAGGAGAAGATGCAATAAAAATGGAGGAGGAAGAGGAAGAGGAGGAGGAGGAGGAAGAGGAAGAGGAAGAGGAGGAGGAGGAGGAGGAGAAGGAGAAGAGATATTTGTTGTGAACAGAAGCCAACAGGTAACAAACAAGAGAGAGAGAGAGAGAGAGAGAGAGAGAGAGAGAGAGAGAGAGAGAGGAGGTAGGCTTAGAGAGGGAGATAACACAAGGAAGGGGGAAAGAGGAGGGAGATAAGATAAGGAGAGAGAAAAAGGGAAAGGAGGGGAAAGAGAGGAGGAGGAGGAGGAGGAGAAAGAGAAGAGAAAAGATGAAATAACAACTGAGGGAGAGAAGATTAGAATGGAAGGGAGAGGAGGAGGAGGAGGAGAAGAAGAAGAAAGAGAAAAAGGGAAGGGAGGGGAAAGAGAGGAGGAGGAGGAGGAGGAGGAGAAAGAGAAGAGAAAAGATGAAATAACAACTGAGGGAGAGAAGATTAGAATGGAAGGGAGAGGAGGAGGAGGAGGAGGAGGAAGGGAGAAGAAGGAGAAGAAGAAAGAGAAGAGAAGGGAAGATGAAATTACAGGGAAGGGAGAGGCAAAAAGAGAAGAGGAAGAGGAGGAGGAGGAGGAGGAGGGAAAACAGGGAAAATAAAACAAGATATAATTAGAACTAAGAAAATAAAAGAGAGAGGAACTTTGATGGAAAAAAGATCAACCAAAGAGAGGAGGAGGAGGAGGAGGAGGAGGAGGAGGAGGAGGAGGAGGAAGAGGCTCTCGCACCTGTCACCTGCCTTGGGAGGGGGGTTAGGGGCCTCATACCCCCCCACTCCCTCCTCCTCTCCCTATCTCTCCCTTAATCTACCTCCCCCTCTTCCTTACTCTCCCTTCCCTCTCGACCTCTTTCCCTTTCCCTCAATCTCTACCTTTCCTCCACTTCTCTCTCTTACCTTTCTCGTTTCTCTCTCCTTCTCTCTCTATCTCTCTCTCTCTTCCCTTTCCCTTTCGTTCAGTGTCTCCCTAACTTCCACTCTCTCTCTCTCTCTCTACTTCTTTCTCTTCCCTTTCTCTCCTCTTTTCTCTCCTTCTTTCTGCATCATCTCTCCTCTCGCTTCTCCCTAATTTCTCTCTCAATCTCTTTCTCTTTCCTTTCTCTCCTTTCTCTCTCTCTTTCCCTCCTTCTTCCTCCTCCTTCTACTACTACTACTACTACTACTACTACTACTACTACTACTACCTCGTAAAACATGTTAATTGCACCCAGACAGTTTTGACCTTTCTTTTTTTTTTTTTCAACTTCAATGTAATTCGCTCCCTGGTAACTTAGGCCTCAAAACTTCCTAGAATGAATGTTTTTTTTTCTTTTTTTTTCCCTGTCTTCATTTCTGTCATCCTTCCTTTATTTCCTCCTCCTTTCCTTCGTCTCCTCCTTCATTCGTCTTTTGGATTTCACTTTTTTTTCTTTTATTTCCTTTTGATCTTCCTTCATTTCTTTTTTTTCCTTCTTTTCTTCCATCTTTCTTATTTCCTTCCTTTATTATTTTATTTTTTATCTTCCACTGCATTTTTTCCCTCCTCGATCTTCCTTCCTTTCTTTCTTTCTTTCTCTTTTCTTTCCTTTCTTACTTATTTTTTTCCTTCCTTCCTTACTTCCTTCCTTTCCTTCCTTTCTTCCTTCCTTCCTTCATTCATTCATTCATTCAATCATTATTTCCTTCCTTCCTTCCTTCCTTCCTGCCCTCCTTCCTTTCCTTCCTTCCTTCCTTCATTCATTCATTCTTTCCTTCCTTCCCTCCTTCCTTCCCTCCTTCCCTCCCTCCCTCCTTCCTTCCTTCCTTCCTTCCTTCCTTCCTTCCCTCCCTCCTTCCCTCCCTCCTTCCCTCCCTCCTTCCTTCCTTCGTTCCCTCCTTCCTTCCTTCCTTTCTTTGCCATTTTATCTTCCTCTCTTTCTTTCTTTCTCTCGTTCTCTGCTGAAATGAGAATGTCTGTTTGTCTATTTGTTTTTCTTTGTTTTAATTCCTTTCTGTCTGTCTGTCTGTCTGTGATGTTTCTTTTCTGTCTATATATTCCTCTTCTTGTGGGTCTGAGGAAAAGAGGAGGAAAAGTTTGTGGAAAGGAAAGGAAAGGAAAAGGATGAAAAGACTGCTCTTGCTTAATATTTTTCTTTTCATTATTTTTTTTATCTTTTTTATTTTCATTTTTTTTCATCATTTACTTAATCTTATTTTTCTCTTCTTCATTTTCTTTTATCTCTTCTTCTTCTTCTTCTTCTTCTTCCATATGACCCGACGCTCTCTTGACTCCGAGAACTTAATGAAATAACTTCTTCTCATTTCTCCTTCTTTTCTCCTCCTCCTCCTCCTCCTCCTCCTCCTCCTCTTCCTCCTCCTCCTCTTGTTCTTTTCTTTTTCTTTCTGTTCTTTTTCTTTATCATCATCATCTTTTCCTCTTTATCTTTTCCTTTCACCCTCCTCCTCCTCCTTCTCCTCTTCTTCTTCCTCTTTTTCTTCTTCTCCTTCTCCTTCTTTTCCTCCTCCTCCTCCTCCTCCTACTCTTTACCACCATCCCAGAGAGAGAGAGAGAGAGAGAGAGAGAGAGAGAGAGAGAGAGAGAGAGAGAGAGAGAAGGGGCATAATTAGGTTGAGAAATTGGACAGGGGAGAGAAAAAAAAGAGGGGGGGGAGAGGGGGAGGGAGGAAAGGAGGTCGAGTTTTGGAACAGAAGTCAGCTTAAAAAACGAGGAAGGAGCAAAAAAGGATCTGGGTCAAGATTTGGGTCTGGGAAAGAAAGTCTAGGGAAAAAAATCTGGGGAAGGAAGGCTTGGGAAAAAATCTGGGGAAGAAAGTCTAGGGAAAAAAGTGGGGAAGAAAGTCTAGGGAAAAATGTCTGTGGAAGGAAGTCTAGGGAAAAAAGTGGGGAAGAAAGTCTAGGGAAAAATGTCTGGGGAAGAAAGTCTAGGGAAAAAAGTCGAGTTGTGTGTTTTACAATGGTCATCAGGAGGGAAAAATGACGCCCATAATTTGAATGTAAGGGAGAAAAAAAATAGTCTAGGGTAATTTTTTGGCTCGAGAGAGAGAGAGAGAGAGAGAGAGAGAGAGAGAGAGAGAGAGAGAGAGAGACGTACCTCCAGAAACAGACACACAGACAGACACAGACAAGAATAGAACCAGACACACTCAGACTAATAGACAGACAGACAGACAGACAGACAGGCGCATATACAAAAAAATATATAAATAGAGGTCAAAAACAGGCAAATTAACAGACAGACGAATGACCAGACATACACAGACAGACAGACAGGTAACTATATTCACAGACAGAGTTAGAGACAGATAGACAGACAGACAGACAGGCAGATATGGAGAAATGAATAGAAACAGACAGACAGACAGACAGGTAACTATATTCACAGACAGACAGAGTTAGAGACAGATAGACAGACACAGACAGACAGGTAGATATGGAGATATGAATAGAAACAGACAGACAGACAGACAGACAGACAAACAGAGGCGTCCAAGGAAGGGTTAAAAATTAGGTCAGGAGGACAGTGTGTGTGTGTGTGTGTGTGTGTGTGTGTGTGTGTGTGTGTGTGTGTGTGTGGTTGGCAGGTTCTACAGTGACGTCACGAAGGGGGGGGGGACTATAGTACGATATCTCTCTCTCTCTCTCTCTCTCTCTCTCTCTCTCTCTCTCTCTCTCTCTCTCTCTCTCTCTCTCTCTCTCTCTCTTCGAATCCTTCTTTTCTTTCTCTCCTTTCCATTTCCACTTTCCTTCCTTCCCTCCCTTTCTTTTCTCCTTCCTCCCTCCCTTGTAATTATTATGTATTTTTTTTCCTCCTTATACATTCCTTCTTTTTTTCCTTCCTTCCCCACCCCATCTCATCTCCCTTCCTAGTCTTTTTCCTCCTTTCTGAGTGCTTTCCTCATCTTCCTCTCCCTCTTATTCCTTCTTTCCCTCTAACGTCTTATAATCATCCTTTCCCTTTTCCTCACTTTCCTTTCTCCTTGTGTCTTCCTCCCCTATTGATTCTCTCCCTCCATCCTTCCCTCCTTCATTGCTGTCATCTCCTGTTCATCTTTTCCTTTTATATCTACTTCTCTCTCCCTCTTTCTCTCTTCTCTCTTTGGGCGCTACGTTTTGCTATGCTTAGAATGATAGCCAGTCTTCATTTCCTTCTGATTCTTCCCCTCCTTCCTTCCCTTCTTCATCTCATCCTTTCATATCTACTACTTCTCTCTCCCTCCTTCTCTCATCTCTATGGTCTGCTTAGGACCATAGCTAATCTTCAACACGTTACGTAACATATTGGCGGTCCATTTTCTCAAACACTTTCGACTCCCACAAGAACTATATCCAAATCCCTCTAAGGAGATTGGTCGGGTTCTCATGCGTTGTTTTTTGCGTTCTTGAGTCACTAGGTTCGTAAAACTACCCATCTGACATACTAACATAACCTCTACTCAAGCCTTGTCAAGCTAAAACTAGGCTCGTTAAACCACCCATAGAAATCATACTAACACAGCCTCTATCCATTTGAAATACTAACACAACCTCTATTAAAGCCTTGTCAAGCTATAACTAGGCTCGTTAAACCACCCATAGAAATCATACTAACAGCCTCTATCCATTTGAAATACTAACACAACCTCTACTAAAGCTTGTCAATCTATTACTAGACTCACTAAACCACCCATAGATATCATACCAACACAGCCTCTACCAAAGAACTGTCATACTATCGCTAGGCTCATAAAACTACACATTTGAAATACTAACACAACCTCTATTAAAGCCTTGTCAAGCTATAACTAGACTCACTAAACCACCCATAGATATCATACCAACACAGCCTCTACCAAAGAACTGTCACACTATCGCTAGGCTCATAAAACTACACATTTGAAATACTAACACAACCTCTACTAAAATCAATTCCAACACAGCCTCTACCAAAAAATTGTCATACTATCGCTCGGCTCATAAAACTACACATTCTTCAACATTTGGGCGCCCTAGTATACGCATTTGACAAGGTTTTCATAGGAGTTTTAGGCATGTCCATGGGTACTCTTATGACCCTATTGGTAGTTTGACCCTTCTTCAGCACCCCGAACCTAGGGAAACACTCATTACAACCCAGTTCACTCCCTTCTCGCCCTATAGAAATAGTTGACATGAGAGGCGGAAACATGAGAATACCCTATGAGATGCAGACCTAGGGAAAGTTTACGTGTGTCTAGGGATATTTGCTGAGACCTGGGCCGGCTTTGTAGGGTATAATGAGATTGAGGTTAATGGCGCGGAGTGATATTAAGCGATCCGTAGGGAGGGTTGTTAATGGTGTCAGGGTATTTAGGGGGTTTAGAGTGGTTTTAATGCCTTGTTGGTTTGTTATTGTATTGTTGATGATGTGAAGATTTGTTGCTTTATAGTTTGGAAAGGAAGACAAGTAAGAATTGGAAGAGAGCGAAGGTAAATAAAGAAAGAAAAGAGGAAAGAGAGAAACAGGAAAAAAAGGAAAGGTATAAGAATGAAGTAAAAATGAAAGAAGGAAAAGGGGAGAGAGAGGGAGGCATAAGGAAAAAAAAAAAGAGGAAAGGGGAGAGAGAGAAAGTTAAAAGGGTGTAACGAGCAGAGAGAGAGAGAGAGAGAGAGAGAGAGAGAGAGAGAGAGAGAGAGAGAGAGAGAGAGAGAGAGAGAGAGAGGAAAAAGGAAAGTTAAAGAAAGAAGAATGAAACAGGAGAAAGAAAAGAAAGGAATAAGACAAATGAAAAGGGGAAGAGAGGAAGATAATACAAGAAAAGAATAAAGAAATAAAAAGAAAAAGAGAAACAAGAGAAAATTAAAGAAAGAAAGAGAAACAAGAGAGAAAGAGAGAGAAGAAGAGGAGGAGGAGGAGGAGGAAAACAAGGGCAAGAAACATGTCAGATATGGAAAAGGAGAGGCAAGGGAGGAAGGAGGAGGGAAACGAGGGAGAGATAAAGGGGGGGAGGGGGAGAGAAGAGGGAGGGAAAAAGAGGGGGGGGGGAGGGGAAGGGGTTAGGAGGCTTAAAGTAGGTTAGAGAAAATAGGAACGGAGAAAAAGCCGGTTGAGGTGGGCGGTTGCCAGAGAGAGAGAGAGAGAGAGAGAGAGAGAGAGAGGGAGAGGGTCGATTCCATGTTTTGTGAATGGACTGGAAAGGCTTTTTTTTCTGTTCTATTTTTAGGTTTGTTTCATTGGTTTTGACGTGTGTGTGGGTCCAGTCTCTCTCTCTCTCTCTCTCTCTCTATATCTATCTAGCTATCTTTATCTACCGACCTATTACAAACTCTATCGTACCTCTCTCTCTCTCTCTCTCTCTCTCTCTCTCTCTCTCTCTCTCTCTCTCTCTCTCTCTCTCTCTCTCGCTCTATATCTATCTAGCTATCTTTATCTACCGACCTATTACAAACTCCATCGTACCTCTCTCTCTCTCTCTCTCTCTCTCTCTCTCTCTCTCTCTCTCTCTTAATCAGAATCAGGCTTTTAAATTCAGTCGTCAGTTCCGTCCACAATCTTTAGGCCTATTTTTGTGCTCCACTTGTTCAGGGTTCTGTTTACGCTCTCCACTCATACTCTGGTCCACTTCATACACCTCTCCACTTTCCTGATTCCTCCACTTCATATTCCCCATCTTCTAAAGCCGCCTTCCTCCACTTCATTCTGCTCTCCACTTAAAATTCCATTTGACTCCACACTTTAATTCCCCACGCCGCTTCCACTTCATAGTTCTCCATGCTCGTCCGCTTCTCCCTTCTCCACCTCATAACTCCCACGTCCACTTCACACACTGTTCCTCCTCCACCTCCTCCACTTCATACTCTTCTCCACTTTATAACTCTCCCTCCTCCATTTCACATACTGTTCCTCCCCTCTTCTTCCACTCCACAATTTGTTCCTCCCTTAACCTAACCTAACCTAACCCTTCTCCACTCCACAATTTGTTCCTCCTAACTTAACCTAACCTAACCTAACCTAACCCTCCTTCTCCACTCCACAAATTGTTCCTCCCCTCCAGCTTCCACATCACACCCACCTCCTCCACTTTTCCCTCCTCCTCCACTACTTCTTCCACCTATCAGATCATGAAAAAAAAGAGAATTACTTTAAGTCGTGACAAATTTAAGAGGAGGAAGGAGAGAGAGGAAGAGAGAGGGGAGATAACTTTTCCTCCTCCTCCTCCACCTCCTCCACTTCTCCTCCACCTCCACATAAGGGAGTGTTTTCTTACTTGTTTCTGGGTCCTGGAATGCCTTTGTGGGCCTTTCCGAAGCGCTGGAATTGAATCATGTCGAAGAGCCTTGGAATTGGACCCCCCTCCCCTCTCCCCTCCCCTTCTCTCTCCCCTCTCCCCTCCCTTCCCCTTCTCTCTTCCCTCTCCTCTCCCCTCATCTCTCTCCCCCTTTTCCTCTCCTTCCTCTTCTCCCCTCTCCTCTTCCTTCTCCCTTTCCCTCTCCTCTCCCTCTCTCCTCTCCCCTTTCCTCCCTTCCCTCCTTTTCTCTCTCCCTTCAACAGTACACACACACACACACACACACACACACACACACTCTTATTTTATTTTATTTTTTGCATTTTGCCTTCACTCCGTTCCATTTTCTCCTCCGTTCTTCTTCTGTGTCCCGGATGCGAACAAGGAACAAAGTCTTTTGATATTAATAAGTCTTAGTATCCTTTCTTCAAGAGCGCCAATCAGATCCCGTCACCTGTAGAACCCCAGGTGAAGAAAGGGTTCAAATAGTCTTTTTGAGTTGTCTTCGTTAGTTATATCTCCTGTGAACGCTTCCATATGTGTTACTGTTCTTTATTCTGTATTGTGTGCTGGAAAACGTGTGTGTGTGTGTGTGTGTGTGTGTGTGTGTGTGTGTGTGTGTGTGTGTGTGTGTGTGTGTGATAAATGTTTTTTTTTAAGGGGTTCAATATATGTTTTTTTTAGGAGTTCAATATGTTTTTTTTTAGAGGTCCAATATATGTTTTTATTATTATTGAAAAGGTTGTTAAAGGCTTCATCGGTAACGGTCTGTTCTCCTAAAACGTTGGAAGGTTCACTGTTTTTAGGGGTTCAATATATGTTTTGTTTTTTTATATTATTGAAAAGGTTATCGTCAAAAGCTTTATCGGTTACGGTCTGTTCTAAAAAGATGGAAGGTTTATTATGCCAGGGTTTAAGTTGTTCATAGGGGTTCACAAGTGCTAGTTTTGATCCGTATAATATTAATTGAAATGTTTATGTAGCTAACAGAAAACGATGTACGCAAGATAATAGGTTCTGTTGGTGTTTGTAAGGGATTGATATAGGTTAGTTAACGATGGAAAGTCTATTATGCCAGGGTTTAAGTTGTTCATAGGGGTTCACAAGTGTTAGTTTTGATGCGTAATATTAAGTGAAATGCTTATGTAGCTAACAGAAAACTATGTGCGCAAGATAATAAGTTCACTTGGTGTTTGTAAGGGATTAATATAGGTAAGTTAACGATGGAAAGTCTATTATGCCAGGGTTTAAGTTTCTCGAAGGGGATTCACAAGTGTTAGTTTTGAGCCGTAATATTATGTGAAATGTTTATGTAGCTAACAGAAAACGATGTGCTCGAGATAATAGATTCATTTGTTGTTTGTAAGGGATTAATATAGGTTAGTTATCGATGGAAAGTCTATTATGCCAGGGTTTAAGTTGTTCATAGAGGTTCACAAGTGCTAGTTTTGATCCGTATGATATTAAGTGAAATGCATATGTAGCTAACAGAAAACGATGTACTCAAGATAATAGGTTCAATTAATATAGGTTAGTTAACGATGGAAAGTTTATTATGCCAGGGTTTAAGTTGTTCATAGGGGTTCACAAGTGCTAGTTTTGATCCGTATAATATTAATTGAAATGCTTATGTAGCTAACAGAAAACGATGTACTCAAGATGATAGATTCACTTGGTGTTTGTAAGGGATTGATATAGGTTAGTTAACGATGGAAAGTCTATTATGCCAGGGTTTAAGTTGTTCATAGAGGTTCACAAGTGCTAGTTTTGATCCGTATAATATTAAGTGAAATGCTTATGTAGCTAACAGAAAACGATGTACTCAAGATAATAGATTCACTTGGTGTTTGTAAGGGATTGATATAGGATAGTTAACGATGGAAAGTCTATTATGCCAGGGTTTAAGTTGTTCATAGGGGTTCACAAGTGCTAGTTTTGATCCGTATAATATTAATTGAAATGCTTATGTAGCTAACAGAAAACGATGTGCTCGAGATAATAGATTCACTTGGTGTTTGTAAGGGATTGATAGGTTAGTTAACGATGGAAAGTTTATTATGCCAGGGTTTAAGTTGTTCATAGGGGTTCACAAGTGCTAGTTTTGATCCGTATTATATTAAGTGAAATGCATATGTAGCTAACAGAAAACGATGTACTCAAGATAATAGGTTCAATTAATATAGGTTAGTTAACGATGGAAAGTTTATTATGCCAGGGTTTAAGTTGTTCATAGGGGCTCACAAGTGTTAGTTTTGATCCGTATAATATTAATTGAAATGCTTATGTAGCTAACAGAAAACGATGTACTCAAGATGATAGATTCACTTGGTGTTTGTGAGGGATTAAAATAGGTAAGTTTTGCGGGCTTTGGAGCAGTAAGTAGCGGGCTTTTTTTTAATATTTTTCTTTACGCCCTTGAACTGTCTCCTAAGCTATTAAAAAAAAAAGCTGCAGAGACGAGGTGAAGGGAAGAGGAAGCCGATGAAGAAAGGGAAAAAAAGTTATATATCGACGGAGATCTCTCATTCGGCCACCTCTTTGGATTCTTTTTAGGAGCAGCGAGTAGCGGGCTTTTTTTTATTATTATTGTTTCCTATTTTTGTGCCCTTGAGCTGTCTCCTTTGTTGTAAAAAAAAAATGTGGCAAGGTAGGGATACATGAAAAGGGTTGTTGGGTATTAGAGAGAGAGAGAGAGAGAGAGAGAGAGAGAGAGAGAGAGAGAGAGAGAGAGAGAGAGAGAGAGAGAGAGAGAGAGAGAGAGACAGACAGACAGACAGACAGACAGACAGACAGACAGACAGACAGACAGACAGACAGACAGACAGACAGACAGACAGACAGACAGACAGAGAGAGAGAGAGAGAGAGAGAGAGAGAGAGAGAGAGAGACAGACATACACAGACACACACACAGACAGACAGACAGACAGAGAGAGAGAGAGAGAGAGAGAGAGAGAGAGAGAGAGAGAGAGAGAGAGAGAGAGAGAGAGAGAGAGAGAGAGAGAGAGAGAGAGACGTGTAATTAGGGAAAGTTGAGTAAAACCACCTTTTATATGCGGTACAAAGAACTAATGATGATGGTAATGATGATGATGATGATGATAATGATGATGATGTGGTGGTGATGAAAGGGAGTGGTTGTGATGATGGTGGTGAGGAAGATAATGCCAATAAGAATGATGACACGAACAAAATAATGATGATGATGATGATGATGATGATGATGGTGATGTATACAAATTGGAAGCATTATTTTATTTATTTACTTACCTTATTAGTTTTAAGCTGATGATGATGATGATGACGAAGATAATGAGAGTGATGATGACATTTAAAACAAGATAATGATAGGAATGACGATGAAGAGTAAGAAGAAGAAGAGGAGGAGATGATGATGATGACGAAGATGAGGAAGATAATGAGTGATGATGACATTTAAAACAAGATAATGATATGGATGACGATGAAGAATAAGAGGAGGAGGAGGAGGAGGAGGAGGAGGAAGAGAGGAGGATACTGATGGTGACTAACCCAAAAAAGAAGAAAAAAAATAACAAAGCTGAATAAGATAATGAAAATAGTGATAACAATAGGGAAATAATAATAATAATAATAATAATAATAATAATAATAATAATAATAATGATAATGAAAGCGATAACATAAAAAATGAGAAGAAAACAACAACTTCCAATCATCTCTACACGCACCCAAAACAACAACAACAACAACAACAACAAAAAAAAAAATCGGAATTAATTAATATGTTCACTGACTTGGCAACACTGCTTGGATTATCATTACTATCTTTATCTGGCAATGAATGTGGAGTGCATGGGAGGGGGGGGGGGGTCGTGGGAGGGGGGGGAGGGGGAGGGGGGGTAATTCGCTCGTTAATGATCTAGTTCTCCTTCTTCGTAAGCTGCTTATGTTAACGGAAGGATCATAAGTTAGTTGCTCTATTTAATATATGTGTTTTTTTTATTGTTTTTTTATCGCTAACATAATAGGCCATTTTTTTTTATTTAGGTAACTTTAATTTTTTTTCCACTTTTTCTATTTTATTTTCGTCATTTCTTTGTTTGTGTTTTTGTCTTTGCGTTCTATATGTTGTTGTTGTTGTTGTTGTTTTTATCGCTAACGTAATAAGCCACTTTTATTTAATTTCGGTAACTTTTATTTTCTTCCACTTTCATTTTCTTCCACTTTCATTTTCTTCCACTTTCATTTTCTTCCATTTTCATTTTCTTCCACTTTCATTTTCTTCCACTTTCATTTTCTTCCACTTTTATTTTCTTCCACATTCATTTTCTTCCACTTTCATTTTCTTCCACTTTCATTTTCTTCCACTTTCATTTTCTTCCACTTTCATTTTCTTCCACTTTCATTTTCTCTCGTCATTTCTTTGTTTGTGTTTTTGTGTTTTTGTTCTTTGCTTCGCTTTTTCTTGTTTCCGTAATCGGCCACTTTTAATTTCGGTAACTTTTATTTTCTTCCACTTTCATTTTCTCTCGTCATTTCTTTGTTTGTTTATGTTCTTCTCTTCTCCACTTTTTCTTCTTGTTATCTCTTGTCTTCTTCCTCTCCTACTTTCTCTTCTGTTCCTTTTCTTCTTTTATTTGCCTGTCTTGTGTTCCTCCTTTTATTTTCTTCATTAATTTCTTTGTTTTTGTGTTTATGTTCTTTTTTGCTTCACTTTTTCTTCTTGTTCTCTCTTGTCTTCTTCCTCTCCTACCTTCTCTTCTGTTCCTTTTCTTCTTTTATTTGCCTGTCTTGTGTTTCTCCTTTTATTTTCTTCATTAATTTCTTCGCGTTTTTGTGTTTTATGTTCTTCTCCTCTTCACTTTTTCTTCTTGTTCTCTCTTGTCTTCTTCCTCTCCTACTTTCTCTTCTGTTCCTTTTCTTCTTTTATTTGCCTGTCTTGTGTTTCTCCTTATATTTTCTTCCGTCATTTCTTTGTGTTTTTGTTCTTTGGTTCACTTTTTCTTGTTCTCTCTTGTCTTCCTCTCCTACCTTATCTTCTGTTCCTTTTCTTCTCTCATTTCCCCTTCTCTTTTCTTCCTTTTCCTTCCCCTTACTTTCCCTTTTCCTGTGCATATTTTCTTCTATATCGTCCTTTCCCTTCCATTTCTTTCCTTCCTCCTCTCCTCTCCTCTAATTCCCTTCCCTCTTTGTTATTTTTCATTCCCCTTTTCTTTCTTTCCACACATACCACTCAAATTTCTCCACTATCAATTTCTATCGATGCCAGTCCCCCACCTCTCTCCCTTTTTCTTTTCTTCCCATCTTCGAATTTCTCTCTGGTCTATCGTATGTGTTCTATCATCCTCTCTATTTTCATCCTCTACCCATCCCCTTCCTACCCTTCCCCCTTTCATTTTTTACCTTATCATATACATTATCATACTATTATATATGTTCATCCTTTTTCCCTTCCCCTTCCATTCCATTCCATTCCATTCCATTCCCTTCCCTTCCATTCCATTCCCATTTCTTCCCTTCCCTTCCATCCCATTCCCATTCCCATCTCTTCCCCTTCTTCTCTGATATATAACATTCCTGTGGTAATGAGACAAGTTAAATCATTCATCTTCTATCTTTATGTTTTTATTGATGTGGTTGACGGAAAGATTAATTAATGACCAAAAGGAAAATAACAAAAAGGGAAAAAAATAAAGATAGGAAGAGGGGACAGAAGGGAAGTGTTTTGGGTGGTGATAGTGATGATGGTGGTGATGGTGATGGTGTTGATGGTGATGATAGTGGTGGAAAACTTTGAAGGCCTTGCTCACACTCTCTTCACACACACACACACACACACACACACACACACACACCAGGACCTCACGTGTCTCGGCATTCTTGTATCGAACTGTGTCAGGCTCCCCCCCTTCTCTCTCTCTCTCTCTCTCTCTCTCTCTCTCTCTCTCTCTGTCTCTGTCTATCTATCTCCACGTCAATGGGACAAGTTTGATCGTGTCGTATCATGTCAAAACGTGTCCTAACATGTCGTAACGTGTTCCCATGGCCTAGTAAGACACCCCAATCACCTATTTCCCACAGAGGTCCGTACATTTCATTTGGTGTCTGTCTGTCTGTCTGTCTGTCTGTCATGGCGTGGCGTGTGGGCAGGGCTGCATGTCCCATAACCATATCCCTTCTTGTGACTAGATAGATAGATAGATAGATAGATAAGTCGGTAAGTATGTAGGTAGATGAATGAATGTATTGGTTGGCTGGTATATCGATAGACGCACAGATAGACAGACAAATAGATAAATAGATCGATAGATAGATAGGTAGATAGGCAGGTTGACATGGAAAAGACAGACAAATAGGTAAATAAGTGGATAGATAGTTAGATAGATTGGTAGATAGATAGACAGATAGATATGCAAAAAAAAAAAAAAAGAAATTGATATATAGATAGATAGGTGGGTTGTGTAGGTAAGTAAACACACACACACACACACACACACAGAGAGAGAGAGAGAGAGAGAGAGAGAGAGAGAGAGAGAGAGAGAGAGAGAGAGAGAGAGAGAGAGAGAGAGAGAGAGAGAGAGAGAGACCAGCCCATCACCACCCTCTGTTTTCATTCCCGTGTGTTATTGGTGACGCCGGTAACAGGCCGTACAGTAACAGGCGCAGGTAACACTAACAGGCAACAGGGAGCGATGGTCGTTGGCAGGTTAATTAGAGGCGCTGGATGGCAGGTGTGAACAGATGGGCGCTTTTTATGACGTTAACAAGGCCTCTAATTTTGCCGAGCGGCGTGAGAGGTGGAGGGGAGGGAAGGGTGGGGAGGGGGAGGGGGAGACAATGGGGGTGGGGAGGTTGGAGGTTGGTGTTGGTAATGTTAGGTAATAGGGAAAGTGAGGTTGGGTTAGGTTAGGTTAGGTTAGGTTAGGTTGGGTTAGGTTTGGTTAGGTTAGGTTAGGTTGGGTTGGGTTAGGTTAGGTTAGGTTAGGTTAGGTTAGGTTAGGTTAGGTTAGGTTGGGTTGGGTTGGGTTAGGTTAGGTTAGGTTTGGTTAGGTTAGGTTTGGTTAGGTTAGGTTAGGTTGGGTTAGGTTTGGTTAGGTTAGGTTAGGTCAGGTTGGGTTAGGTTTGGTTAGGTTAGGTTAGGTTAGGTTAGGGGGGAAGAGAGGAAAGGGGGAGAAAGGGGTGGAGGGGGAGGGTGGAAAGGCTGGAGGTTGATGTTGGTAATGTCAGGTAATACGGAAAGTGAGGTTAGGTTAGGTTAGGTTAGGTTACGTTAGGGGGGAGAGAGGAAAATGGGAGGGAAGGGGTGGAGGGTAGAGGGGGAAGGGCTGTAGATAAGGTTAGGTAAGGTTGGGATATGGGAGGTTAGGTTACGTGAGGTTAGGTTAGGTTAGGGGGGGAAGAGAGGAAAGGGGGGGAGGGTAGAGGGGGAAGGGCTGTAGGTAAGGTTAGGTAAGGTTGGGTTACGGGAGGTTAGGTTACGTGAGGTTTGGTTAGGTTAGGTTAGGGGGGAAGAGAGGAAAGCGGGGGAGGGTAGAGGGGGAAGGGCTGTAGGTAAGGTTAGGTAAGGTTGGGTTACGGGAGGTTAGGTTAGGTGAGGTTAGGTTAGGCTAGGTTAGGTTAGGGGGGAAGAGAGGAAAGGGGGGGAGGGTAGAGGTGGAAGGGCTGTAGATAAGGTTAGGTAAGGTTGGGTTACGGGAGGTTAGGTTACGTGAGGTGAGGTTAGGTTAGGTTAGGTTAGGGGGGAAGAGGAAAGCGGGGGAGGGTAGAGGAGGAAGGGCTGTAGATAAGGTTAGGTAAGGTTGGGTTACGGGAGGTTAGGTTAGGGGGGGAAGAGGAAAGCGGGGGAGGGTAGAGGGGGAAGGGCTGTAGGTAAGGTTAGGTAAGGTTAGGTTAGGGTAGGTTGGGTCAGGTTACGGGAGGTTAGGTTAGGGTAGGTTGGGTTAGGTTACGGGAGGTTAGGTTAGGGTAGGTTACGGGAGGTTAGGTTAGGGTAGGTTGGGTTAGGTTAGGTTAGGTTAGGTTGGGTTAGGTTACGGGAGGTTAGGTTAGGTTAGGTTACGAGAGGTTAGGTTTAGTCAGGGAAGGAAAGGGAGTTTTAGGCTAGACCAGCTGAAGTTGGACTGGGTATGCTCCGGGTAGGTCTGTCTTGGTTAAGTTCAGATAGGTTAGGTAAGGTCAGGTCAGGTGAAAGGGAGGAAAGAGGAGGTAAAACGGAGAAAAGAAGGGAGGAAAGAACGAGGGAGGGAGGGAGGATGTAGGGCTGGAGGGGTGAGGTGAGGGAGAGGGAGGAGAAGGGATGGGGTGAAAGGGTTGAGGGGGGTGAAAGCAGGTTTGGAAAGGCGTGGCTGGGTGAGTTGGGGTGACTTTGAGGGGAGGGGGAGAGAGGGGTGAGGGGGTGCGGGGGGGGGCTGACTCTGACTTGTCTTGAGCTCCTGCCGAGTGTGTGTGTGTGTGTGTGTGTGTGTGTGTGTGTGTGTGTGTGTGTGTTGGGGAGGGAGGGAGAGGCAAAAAGGAAGGAAGTTGAGAAAGGAAACGAAGGAAAAGAAAGGAAGAAAAGATGGAAGAAAATGAAGAAGGAAAGAAGAAAAAGAAAAGATTAAAAGAGGAAAGAATATGAAGGAGTAAGAAAAGAAAATAAGGGAAGGGAAGAAAAGAAGAAGGAAAGAGAAGAAAAAAGAAAAGATTAAAAGAGGGAAAAGAAAGGACGAAAAAAAGGGGAAGAAGGGAACGAAAGAACTTACAAAAAAAAGGAAGGAAAATAAGGAAAATAAGGAATGAAAAGAAGGAAAAAGAAGAAAAGAAGAAGGCAAGGATAGAAGAGAGAGAGAGAGAGAGAGAGAGAGAGAGAGAGAGAGAGAGAGAGAGAGAGAGAGAGAAAGAAAAGAAAGAAAATGAGAGAAGGAAGGAAAGAAAGAGAGAAAGGAGAGAGACAGCAGTGACGTTGAAGCCTGTGCTGCAGTAGAGAGAGAGAGAGAGAGAGAGAGAGAGAGAGAGAGAGAGAGAGAGAGAGAGAGAGAAGCCTGGCTGGACATGACGTGCAGTATTGGCATGGAGGAGTGTGCCTGCCTGGAACACACACACACACACACACACACACACACACACACACACACACACACACACACACACACACACACACACGGAGCCGCGGCGTCCTGCTGGCGTGGGGGAGGGCAAGGGGGGTGAGAGGGGTGAGGGGGGCGGGGGGGGGGGGCGGGGGGCTGAGTGAGTGCCTGTGCCGTGAAGGAGGAGGAAAAGAAGAAAAAGGAGGAAAAGAAGAAGAGCAAGATGAAAAAAAAGGAGGAGGAGGAGGAGGAGGAGGAGGAGATGATAAAAAAAGGAAGGAAGGAAGGACAAGATTAAAGTGGAGATGGTTGAAGAAGAAGAGGAGGAGGTGGAGGAGGAGGAAAGAGAAGTGGAGGAGGAGGAGGAGGAGGAGGAAAGAGAAGAGGAGGAGGAGGAGATGATGATAAAAAGAAGGAAGGAAGGAAGGACAAGATTAAAGTGGAGATGGTTGAAGAAGAGGAGGAGGTGGAGGAGGAGGAAAGAGAAGTGGAGGAGGAGGAGAAAGAGAAGAGGAGGAGGAGGAGGAGGAGGAGGAGGAGGAGATAGGAGATAGATAGAGGAATATTGAAGAAACAACATCATGGAGGGACTGCTTGGTGATATAGAGCCAAATTAAGATGTTTACACGGATTAAAGGGATTAACAAGTGCTATATTTAAATGAAGCTCTTATATACTGAAGGACCAACGCGCGATAACGGGTTGGGACAAATTGGACAGGTTGGAATGGACGAGTGGAATGAACTGACCAGGTGAGTCGTTGAGGTATATAGAGTCGTATTTTAAAACATCTCCGTCGGCCAAGTTCACATATCTGACAAGGCTTTCGTAAGACCTGTAGGCCTTTCCAGGGGTAGTTTTATGACCCTGGTGGTAGTTTGACCCTTCCTCGGTGCCATGAACCTAAAGCAACACTCACCAGAACCTGACTGACCCCATCTTTGACCTTTAGAGATAGCTGATGTGAGGAGTGAATGTGTTTTATGATATCAACCATAGACACTTGGAAGGTTTAAATGGAGGTTGGATGGATAAGTAAGGGAGTTTGGTGAGCAGTGAGCAAGCCATCTGTCTGTCTGTCTGTCTGTCTGTCTGTCTAGCTGTTTGTAGTCTCATATCCTTGTGTTATACTGGAAAACTTACCTGATTGCGGAGACAGACAGACAGACAGGTGAACATGCTAACAGACATTAATTAGTAAGAAATGAAAGGAAGAAAAGAAGAAAGCAAGGATAGAAGAGACGGAGAGGGAGAAGGGAGGGAAAAAAAAGGAAGGAAGAAAGGAAGGGAAACCAGATAGGGAAGGAAAGAAGAGAGGGAAAGAAAGGAAAGGAAGAAAAGAAGAAAGCAAGGATAGAAGAGAGATAGGGAACGGAAAACAAAGGAAGAAAGAAAGGAAAGGAAAGCAAATATGGAAGAAAAAGAAGAAAATAAGAAGTGAAGGAAAGAAGAGAGGGGAAGAAGAAGGAAGGAAAGTGGGGAAAAAGAAGAAAGGAAGGAAGGAAAGAAGAGAGGGAAAGAACGATACAGAGGGAAGAAAAAGGAAGGAAGGAAAGTGACGATAAGGAAGGAAGGAAGGAAGGAAAGAAGGAAGGGAAAGAACGATACAGAGGGAAGAAAAAGGAAGGAAGGAAGGAAGGAAGGAAAGAAGGGAGGGAAAGAACGATACAGAGGGAAGAAAAAGGAAGGAAGGAAAGTGACGATAAGGAAGGAAGGAAGGAAGGAAAGAAGGAAGGGAAAGAACGATACAGAGGGAAGAAAAAGGAAGGAAGGAAGGAAGGAAGGAAAGAAGGAAGGGAAAGAACGATACAGAGGGAAGAAAAAGGAAGGAAGGAAGGAAGGAAGGAAAGAAGGAAGGGAAAGAACGATACAGAGGGAAGAAAAAGGAAGGAAGGAAAGTGACGATAAGGAAGGAAGGAAGGAAGGAAAGAAGAGAGGGAAAGAACGATACAGAGGGAAGAAAAAGGAAGGAAGGAAGGAAGGAAAGAAGAGAGGGAAAGAACGATACAGAGGGAAGGAAAAGGAAGGAAGGAAAGTGACGATAAGGAAGGAAGGAAGGAAGGAAAGAAGAGAGGGAAAGAACGATACAGAGGGAAGAAAAAGGAAGGAAGGAAAGTGACGATAAAGAAGGAAGGAAGGAAGGATAGAAGGGAGAGAGGGAGCCATCAACAGGAAGAAAGGAAAAGAGAATAGATAAAAAAAATATATACATTGCCTATAGATTTTCATAATTTCTCTATATTGCCATAACTAATTGCTTCTTCCCCTTATTAAAAAACATTTGGACACAACAGTATTTCAGTCTATTCTCTCTCTCTCTCTCTCTCTCTCTCTCTCTGATCTTTTCGCCCTGCAATCATCTTCCTTTTTGCTTTTTTTCTCTTCCTTTTCCCTTCTTCATCATCTTTCTCCTTTTCTCTCTCTCTCTCTCTCTCTCTCTCTCTCTCTCTCTCTCTCTCTCTTTTGCATTTCTCTTACATTTCCCTTCTCATCCTTCATCTTCTTCCTCCATTTCTCTCTCCTCTATTATTACTCTCCCTCCCTCTCTCTCCCTCCCCCTCCCCTCCCCCTCCCCCCTAACATCGTGAGTGCCGGCAGTTCAGATTCACGGAAGCCCAACAAAAGATTCCTGTCTAATAGAGCGAAACTACACCGCCGGCCGTTCTTCTGGGCCTTACACATGCGATGGCTGGTGACCTTGAGGGCGGGGGACAAGGGGTGAGAGGGGCCATAAACTACAGGTAACCCCTTCGTGAGCATACCTGTGTGTGTGTGTGTGTGTGTGTGTGTGTGTGTCCCTCCCTCCGTCACCTGTCATTGTGTTGTTATGTATTTTCGCTGTGAAGTCATTATATATCAGTGGTTCTTTAACTGAGGGGGGGGGGAGAGGGGAGGGTTTAGTAATTTCAAAGGGTGGTGGGGTGGGTAGGGGGGCCATAGTAAGAAGCGAAGGGAATGAATAAGAGAAAGAAGAGAGGAATGAAAGAGGTTTAGGAAGGGAGAGAAAGAAAATGAGAAGCGAAAAGGGAGGAAAAGGAAGAAGAGAAGGAAGCAAGGATAGAAGAGAGGAAGCGATTAAGAAGCGAAGGGAATCAATTAACGAAGGAAGTTACTAAACGAAAGAAGTTAAGGAAGGAAAAGAAAGAAAATTAAAAATGAAAGGGAAGAAAAAGAATATATGCAAGTCTGTGTGTGTGTGTGTGTGTGTGTGTGTGTGTGTGTGTGTGTGTGTGTGTGTGTGTGTGTGTGTGTGTGTGTGTGCAAAGGGTGTTGTTGAGTATAGCCCCCCACCCCTTCTCTCTCTCTCTCTCTCTCTCATTAATCCGTTTTGTATTCTTAAAAAGGTTCAAGGGCGTAGTAATTGTATGTGTGTGTGTGTGTGTGTGTGTGTGTGTGTGTGTGTGTGTGTGTGTGTGTGTGTGTGTGTGTGTTAAAGTAGACACGCTGGCCCAGTGCTGAACATTAATAAATAAACAAATACACATTTCTTCCCTCCTATAAAAAAAAGGAATGAATAAAATGTGAAAAATTAAGAATGCAATTTGGCTGTGTGTGTGTGTGTGTGTGTGTGTGTGTGTGTGTGTGTGTGTGTGTGTGTGTATCGACATGCTTGCGGCTTCAGACGTTATGGACGACTGTTGACTTAAACGTTTTTTTTTTTTTTTTTTTTCCGGCTAGTCAGAAAGACGTCAGTAAGAGGGCATTGGGTTCTGTGAGGAGAAGGGGGAGAGAGAGGCAGGGTAGGGGGAAGGGGGGAGTTTTACGGAGAGGCAGGGCGTGGGGTTCAGAAGCATGGAGGTTGTGGGAGGGGGGTGCAAGGAGAGACAGGGTGTTCAGGGAGTTCAGGATGGGAAAGGGTGAGGGGGGGTGTAAGGAGAGACAGGGTGATAGAATGAGAGGGCGTTGGGTTCAGGGTGGGGAAGGGGGAGGGAGGGAGGGAGGGGGAAGGTGTAAGGAGAGGCAGGGTGTGGAGTTGAGGGAGAAGGGAAGGAAGGAAGGAAGGACAGGGCGGAGTGGTCAGGAGGCAGGGTACGGCGTGGGGCAGGGTGGGAAGGCTTGGGGCAGGTCAGGCATAGGGGCGTGACGGGGGATGCATAAATAGGTGAGGCAGGGCTGGGTGGGTGGGACAGGCCTTGCGCGGGCGGGATGACGCAGAAGGCAGAGTGGGAGGGGGAGTAGAATAGGTGGTAGGGAGAGGAAGGGCGGAAGGGTAGGACGGTGAGGGAGAGCGGAGTGGACTAGACAGGAGGGTGAGGTTGAGGAGACGTAGAGAAAGGGTGAGTAAGGACGAGGCGAAGAGAAGGGAGGAAGGGAGGAAGAGGAAGAAGGGTGGAACATGTTAGGCCTCTTGCAGAACATAACAGCAACGAGACTTGAGCACTAACTCCACAAAATTAAAAATAAAATAAACGTACAAGCTAAACTGTAACAAAGGTGAAACATGTTAGGACTCTTGCAGTCTCCCTATGTTCTTATGTTCTTAAATAAGCGTATGTAAGCAAGCAAGTAATTAAGCAAGGTAAACACACACCTCTCAAACTTGTATACCAAAACAGCTCCAAAGTTCGGTAGTGGTGGTGGGGGGCATTTCAACACGAGTTTTTGTTGTTATTTTTGAGACTTGAAAATATATGAGACTCGTGTTATTAGTGTGGTGGGAGGTGGAGATAAGGTGTGGGAGAGGGAGGAAGAGAGGGAGGCTGGAGGAGAGAAAAGGATTGGGGGAGGTAGAAAAAGGACAGAGGAAAGGGTTGGACATGGGAGGGAAGAGGTCATTTAAGGAGAGAAGGCAAAGGAAGAGGAGGAAGAAAGGGGAACGAGATACAGGAGAGAGATAGAGGAGGAGGCTTGGAGATATGGGGAAGAAAAGGCAGGACTGAGAGGTTGACGAGGGAAGAGGAAGAGAAGGGACAGAGCAGAGGAGAGAAAATATGGTTGGTTTGGATTAGTACAGTTGTTGGAGGAAAGGGGGGTGGAGGATTAGCGTTGGGGTCGATGAGGGGTTGAGTGGAGCATGGAGGTATTGGAGGCGCAAGATCGGGGTGAGGGTGGTGGTCAGGAGGGGGCGGAGTCTGCATTATGACGTCATCAGATAAACGTGAATCTGTGAACGCGACTTGTTTTGGACCGGCGGTGTGTGTGTGTGTGTGTGTGTGGTGAAGTATGTCTGTGTTGTTTGACTGTGTGGTGTAATGTGTGTGCTGTTGTGTGTTGTTGTGTTGTGCTGTGGTGTGTCTGTTATGGTGTCTGTGTGCCTTTCCTGGTCTGGTGCTGACGGCTGTGTTTTGCAGGCAGGGTGAGAGTGATGGGGTGTGTTGTGTTGTGCTGTGGTGTGGCTGTGTTATGGTGTCTGTGTGCCGTGCCTGGCCTGGTGCTGACGGCTGTGTCTTGCAGGCGGGGTGAGAGTGATGGGGTGTGTTGTGTTGTGCTGTGGTGTGGCTGTGTTATGGTGTGTGTGCCGTGCCTGGCCTGGTGCTGACGGCTGTGTCTTGCAGGCAGGGTGAGAGTGCTGGAGTGCCTGGCGCCGTGGCTGTGCATTAGCGCGGCTCGCCCGGTGGGCTCCGTGGGGTCGGGGGCGGCACGCCACAACCAGCAGGAGGGCCAGCAGGAGCAGCAACAGCAGCAGGAGCAGCACCCAGGGGAGCCCCCGGCTGGCTGGCTCCGCGACACCAGGACCACGCCGCCCGACAGGTCCCGCCGCCCGCACTCGGCCCCCGCACCCATCACCGCCACCATGGTGAAGACCTTCCAGGTGCGTCCACACCCTACCTGTCCCTCACCTGACCCACGCACCCTACATGTCCCTCACCTGTCCCTCTCCCCCTCACCTGACCCACGCCCCCTCACCTGCCTCCCCACGCACCCTTCCCTTACCTGCCCCACGCACCGTTCCCTTACCTGCCCCACGCCCCCTTCCCTCACCTGCCCCACGCCCCCTCACCTGCCTCCTTCTTTTTTTGACCTGTAACGCTTTGTATCGCTTCTTAGGTCCTCCTTCTCTCGTTCCTCCCCCACGCCCCCTTCCCTTACCTGCCCCCCGCCCCCTCATGTGTTGACAGTAAGGGCGGGTAGGCGGGGGGCGAGGTTATATGTCCTCACCTGCTATAATAACCTTAGTGTGTGTATATGTGTGTTTACTGCATTTACCCCCACCCCCTTCCCCGCCCAGCCGCGTTCTCAGCTCCCCGTGGGCGTGGGTGGACCATTTGGGTGGACGGCCGGGCACCTGCCAACCTTAGTACTTTAGAGGGTGCTTAAAGGTTGTCCCAGGGGCGTAAAACCTTAACGACCCCTATCCCCCGTGGTTGTGTCCCGTCCCCTGGGGCCTGTTCCCATCTATAATTCCTTCCCCTTCTGTCTCTCTCCGGCGTATGACCACAGATGTTGCGCCGACTAAACGAAACTTTCCAAACTTGCCCCCATCCCCCGCTCTGTCTCCCCCCCCTCCCCCAGGCCCCCGCGATGGACCGTGAGAGGGGCGAGGGCCGGGGGGGAGCTGGGTGGGTATTGGGTAACGCTTATAGTACTTTAATGGATGCTTGAAGCTTGTTCCAGGGGCGTATACTTTCATTCCCACCCTTCCCCCTCTCCCCCCCCCGCGTGAGGACCTTGTGGGTGGGCGGGATATTTTAAAACATTTCGTCGCCCAAGTTCACATATTTGACATAGCTTTCGTAGGAGCTGTAGGGCTTTCCAGGGGTAGTTTTATGACCCTGGTGGTAGTTTGACCCTTCTTCTGTGCCATGAACCTTAAAAAACACTCATTAGACCCCGATTGATCCCCTCTTTGACCTTTAGAAATAGTTGATGTGAGAAGCGATGGTGTCTTAAAATACACCCCATAGGCCCGTATAGGCTCACCCGTGGGGCTCACCAGGGTTGCCATTTGCTATTTAAGGGCTATTACACTGGGCAGACTCCGTGGATCTTCAGTCAAACGTCGATTTTTGCTAGTGTGGCTCTCAATTGTATCTTGTTATTGCTGATGATGATGATGGTGAGCAATACCGTCGTTCTTCAGTGAAATCTACCGTAGCTTTGGGAGATCGTGGACACATCAGGAAACCGCGGAAATATGAGAACCACGCCAGCGGAAATCGTGGTTTGACTGAAGATCCACGGAACGCCTGCCCAGTGTGATAGCCCCAAATTTGGCCATGAAAAATCCATTTGGTAATGAGCTATTTTTAATTAATGGACCCACTAGAAAACACAAACTCCATGCAACTATTTCCCAGCAAGATTTATTTTTCTCCACTTTAGGTATTGCTTAATCATATACTAAATAAATAATGATAATGAAAAAAACGAGTCTAGTAATTAAAACATGGCAACCCTCCCTTACCTGCCTGCCCAGTGTCCACCTGTCCACCTGTTTCCATCCCCACCCACATTCATCCCGCAGCCGCCCTGGACCATGAAGGTTAGTGTGTGGGGTTGTTAGGCGGGCTAATCTCCACACCTGGTCACCTGTGTGGTTAATGTGGTGGTGGCAGGAACAGGGACGGGGGAAACCAGAACTGTAGGTGTAGGAGTGGAGATAGAAGCAGTAGAACACCTAATAGTGGAATGCAGGAACTATGACAGGCACAGAGCGGGGAGTTAGTGGCAGGGGTAGTGATGGTAATAGGCAGAGAGGAGTGGACTGGGAGGCGAGAGGAGGACAACGGGGCGATTGCACGGGGACAAAAAGGAAATGGAGGAGGATGGCAAAGTTGGCAAAAGTGTTCCTCCTCGCGCAGTGCTGGGACAAAAGTGCACAAAGGTCTGAATAAGTGAAGATAAGCGACTATTTCAGTTTAGAAAATTACGTAACATTGATAAGGAAGGTAAAAAGAAGAAGGGAGGAACGAGAGGAGGAGGACCTGAGAAGCGATACAAAGCGTTACAGGTCAGAAGGAGAAGATGTGTACGGGTTGCTTGCTATACCTGTGGACCTTCCCTTACCTGCCGCCTCCCTTTCGTTCAGTTCGCGGGAGAGGAGAGAGTGGCTGAATGGCGGAGGTTATTGCATTACCTAGCCTCAGTGATAAAGGGCTAGTTTCACGGTTCACAGTGGGTTTGTAAGCTCCCAGACTATGTACCAAAGACTGCCTCGCCTCACTACCCGGCTTACCCTCTGGACTGTAACACGTGACAGCCTGCATATGTGCGTTGACGGGACTGATTGCCTCTGGGAGTTGACTGTTTACTCTGTTCATTATTAGACGGCTTGGTGAATCTGGCTTCGTGTTTGCGGTCGGTTGATTAAGTTAGCTGGTGAATGCGTGTGTGGACCAGCCTTCCGAGCGGCTCCTTTCACCTGGGACCTGCATGCGTGTCTCTCGGTTACCTAACTCATGATGAAGGTGCTGTTGGCTCTGGAGGGACTTGACGACTGCATAGGGAAAGATTTCTGAGTATTTGCAACACTCAGCGATAAATAACTTTTTTTTTTTTTCCCCGATAACAAATAACTTGGTTCCTTTTCCGGCACCACACTTAAAATTCACCAACATGATTCTGTTCGTGTCAGCAGATCAGTTTTTTTTTATGTCAGATTATACTTCAATTGTAGGAGGGTAAATATACAAAATCCATTTATTAATACATGAACAAAAGTGGTGAATTTTAGTAACATTTTAGTAACGCAGAGGCAAAATGTCGTGTTACTTTGCAGTTACTGGTGCCAAATGTGGTACCACGTTATTTGACCAGGGTGAAGAGTTATGTGGGAAGTTTGACTTTTAATTTCTTTCTTGAGATGGAGTTAGAAGTGCTGGATTTTCACAGTTCTATAAGTCGACATATTACAAGCTCGGTCATAAAAAGTTATATAAAAAATCAACAAAGCCAGCTAACTACGCCTTGAAGAACATAAAAAAATCAACAAAGCCAGCTAACTATGCCTTGAAGAACATAAAAAATCAACAAAGCCAGCTAACTACGCCTTGAAGAACATAAAAAAATCAACAAAGCCAGCTAACTATGCCTTGAAGAACATAAAAAAATCAACAAAACCAGCTAACTACACCTTGAAGAACATAAAAAATCAACAAAGCCAGCTAACTATGCCTTGAAGAACATAAAAAATCAACAAAGCCAGCTAACTATGCCTTGAAGAACATAAAAAATCAACAAAGCCAGCTAACTATGCCTTGAAGAACATAAAAAAATCAACAAAGCCAGCTAACTATGCCTTGAAGAACATAAAAAAATAAACAAAGCCAGCTAACTGCACCTTGAAGAACATAAAAAAATAAACAAAGCCAACCACGCCTTGAAGAACATGCCAAAAAGGATAAATCAGTCACGTTGATGTTGAAGACTAATTAGAAATATACAAAATCAGGCGAAAACAGGGAACCGGGTGCTTGCTTCCCTGGCCTGTATATGTAACTTGGGCAATATATGTGACAAGCGATTGGTAGTTTCTCAGCGGCATAATACCAGATCTCCCTCCCTCCCAGGTCATGATCAGTTCCAATCCTATCACCTCGCCAGATCCCATTCCTTACGAGCTTTCCATGAACCATTTACGCTCGTTAATGGCTTTTAGGAGCAGCGAGTAGCGGGCTTTTTTTTGTGCCCTTGAGCTGTCTTCTTTGTTATTAAAAAAAAAATACCTACATCCAAATTTCTCTTATAGTGATATGGCGCAAATAGGCCTAAAAAAGTTATTGAAATTGAAATATGTGGAATATGCAAAGGCGAAAAAGAGTGATAACTGACACCAGGCTTATGCTCACCTGTCCAAGACTCACCTGTAATTAGTTTTACTCTCGAGAGCCGGATTTGCTTTGATCTTAATTAGTGTTCGCAGGTAACTTTTCTCACCTGGGGACTGTGCTTACCTGGCCTTACCTTTCCTCCTAAAAGACCTGTTGACTTGAGCCTTACCTGAGCCTTACCTGTCCTCCTAAAAGACCTGTTGACCTGAGCCTTACCTGACCCTTACCTGTCCTCCTAAAAGACCTGTTGACCTGAGCCTTACCTGTCCTCCTAAAAGACCTGTTGACTTGAGCCTTACCTGAGCCTTACCTTTCCTCCTAAAAGACCTGTTGACCTGAGCCTTACCTGAACCTTACCTTTCCTCCTAAAAGAGCCTGACGAGCCTTACCTGAGCCTTACCTTTCCTCCTAAAAGAGCCTGACGAGCCTTACCTGAGCCTTACCTTTCCTCCTAAAAGACCTGTTGACCTGAGCCTTACCTGACCCTTACCTGTCCTCCTAAAAGACCTGTTGCCTTGAGCCTTACCTGAACCTTACCTTTCCTCCTAAAAGAGCCTGACGAGCCTTACCTGAGCCTTACCTTTCCTCCTAAAAGACCTGTTGACCTGAGCCTTACCTGAGCCTTACCTGTCCTCCTAAAAGACCTGTTGACCTGAACCTTACCTGAGCCTTACCTTTCCTCCTAAAAGACCTGTTGACTTGAGCCTTACCTGAGCCTTACCTGTCCTCCTAAAAGAGCCTGACGAGTCTTACCTGTCCTCCTAAAAGAGCCTGACGAGCCTTACCTAAGCCTTACCTGTCCTCCTAAAAGAGCCTGACGAGCCTTACCTGAGCCTTACCTTTCCTCCTAAAAGACCTGATGACCTGAGCCTTACCTGATGGACCCTTACCCTTACCCTTCTTGTTGTTGTTGTTGTTTGTGTTTATCCATTATTTGAAGGCTAAGATTAACCAATATTCCTTTTGTTGTTGTTGTAGTAATTGTATTTGGATTAGTATTATAATTAGTGTTACGATCATTATTACTGCTGTCTAGGTTGTCATTATAATCCTTTCCCTGTCACAACCACTAAATGCTGTTGACCTGATTAATATATTAGATGCATGTTATTGTTATTGTTATTATTATTATTCTATGCCATTATCATCATCAAAACTATATAATCATCACCACCCACTCACCACTAATACCACCATCACCACTACCACCTACCATCCCCACCAACACTATTACCAAAACCACTACCAATCACCACTACCACCACTTTTACCACACACCACCACCACCACAACAACAACAACAACAATCATCACCACCATGACCACCTCCACTATATACCACCTAACACTACCACCACCACCCACAACCACAACCATCACCTCTATCACCATTACCCACACCACCACAACCCACCAAAACATTAACACATAAAAACACCACCACCACCACCACCACCACCACCACCACGGGCCAGGCAGCAGAGCGTTTGGGATGACGTTGTAGCATAAAGCTGTAGTGTTACCTTCAAAAAGCGTGCATTGGGAGCCACTCTATGCATGTACGCCTTGCCCCAGTGCTGCCCTCCGACACACCAGGGGGCGGGGGGGAGGGGGGGGGGGGGAGAAAGGGAAAGATGGAGAGGTGGAGAGAGGGAAAGATGGAGAGATGAAGAGAGGGAAGGATGGGGAGAGAGAGAGAGAGAGAGAGAGAGAGAGAGAGAGAGAGAGAGAGAGAGAGAGAGAGAGAGAGAGAGACTTGCCTTCCTCTCATCATTCATCATTCACAGTGCACAAATCATTTAGACTTGCTTATTTTTTGTTTATTTGTTTATTTATTGTTTGTTTATATGTAGGTCAGGGAAAACGATGTGATGTATTACTTTGGTTCATAGTAAAGTACAATGATGATAACAACAATAATAATAGCAATAACAATAATAACAATGATAATAATAATGAGTGTCTTTAATCCGTTCGCTGTGATTGGCACAGATTTGGCTTTCACTGGTAGCCTGGTAATATAGAGTCCCAGGTCTTTCTCTGTCTCTGTGGTGGATAGTGGAGTGTTTCCCATGTGGTATTGGTGTGCTGGATATCCCTTCACTGGTAGCCTGGTAACATATGCTCCCAGGTCTTTCTCTGCCTCTGTGGTGGATAGTGGAGTGTTTCCCATGTGGTATTGGTGTGCTGGATATCCCTTCACTGGTAGCCTGGTAACACATACTCCCAGGTCTTTCTCTGCCTCTGTGGTGGATAGTGGAGTGTTTCCCATGTGGTATTGGTGTGCTGGATATCCCTTCACTGGTAGCCTGGTAACACACTCCCAGGTCTTTCTATGCCTCTGTGGTGGATAGTGGAGTGTTTCCCATGTGGTATTGGTGTGCTGGATATCCCTTCACTGGTAGCCTGGTAACACATACTCCCAGGTCTTTCTCTGTCTCTGTGGTGGATAGTGGAGTGTTTCCCATGTGGTATTGGTGTGCTGGATATCCCTTCACTGGTAGCCTGGTAACATATAGTCCCAGGTCTTTCTCTGCCTCTGTGGTGGATAGTGGAGTGTTTCCCATGTGGTATTGGTGTGCTGGATATCCCTTCACTGGTAGCCTGGTAATATAGAGTCCCAGGTCTTTCTCTGTCTCTGTGGTGGATAGTGGAGTGTTTCCCATGTGGTATTGGTGTGCTGGATATCCCTTCACTGGTAGCCTGGTAATATAGAGTCCCAGGTCTTTCTCTGTCTCTGTGGTGGATAGTGGAGTGTTTCCCATGTGGTACTGGTGTGCTGGATTTCCCCTCCCCAGGTGCATGGCTTTACATTTCTCTTCATTGAATTGTAGCAGCCACTTTTTGTTCCATTCCTGTAGTCTTGTAGGAAAACCGCAGTTAAGGGGTAATTATTCCTACACTATATGAAGCTTAATGTGAAATACAGTGGGCGACATGTTGACAGGTGAAAGCAGGTGGCGATGATATATCACTCCGGTAAAGAGTAAATCCTAAAAATACTCCTGAATCCACACCTATGTATCGCTGGTTCTCGGAAACGTCTCGGCGTCTTCTGCGGTATAGCAAGGCGGTGTGTACGAGTTCCTGGAAGACTAAGATAAAGTTCAAATCGGTATTTTAAGACATTTGCGCCTCTCACATCATCCATTTCTAAAGGTCAAAGAAGGGGTCAATCGGGTTCTAATGAGCGTTTCTTTAGGTTCACGGTACAGAGGAAGCGTCAGACTACCACCAGGGTCATAAAACTACTCCTGGAAATGCCCCAAACTCCTACGGAAGCCTTGTCAAATAGGTGAACTTGGGTGACGAAATGTTTAAAAATTCGGCACTGATTTGACCCACTGCTGTAAATTCGGTTTTTAGATGTGTTCCGGCCCACTGAAGGCCCTCTGGTACTATATCAATATGCTTCAGAGGTGTGTGTGTGTGTGTGTGTGTGTGTGTGTGTGTGTGTGTGTGTGTGTGTGTGTGTGTTATCACCTGTGTACTAAAGTCACCTCCCTCCTCCCCCCTAGGCCTACCTGCCCTCCTGCCACAGAACGTACTCGTGCATCCACTGCCGGGCACACCTCGCCAACCACGACGAGCTCATATCTAAGGTATGTGCCCGCCTTATCACCCCCCATGTATATTTCACCTCAGAATTTCATCTAAACATAACACAAGCAATCACTTTAGAGAAACTACAGTGGCGCGGTGAAATACTCATATCTACGTGCCCGGCTCATCACCTGGCCCTGGAATGCAAGAGCCAGATTCAGTTATGGCTTTTCTGTACGGTCTCCCCCATAGAATTTCATCCAAACAACCCTCTCTCTCTCTCTCTCTCTCTCTCTCTCTCTCTCTCTCGCTCTCGCTCTCGCTCTCGCTCTATCTATCTATCTGTCTATCTCTACCTATCTATCTATCTACATCAATCGTTCTGTCTTCTCCTATCTCTATCTATTCTATCTATATTTTCTCTAACTTTATCTATGTCTCCTTATCTATCCTTTTCTTTGTCTACCTCATTCTTCTTTATCTATCTACCTCGTTTTTCTTCATCTACTCTATCTATCTATCTATCTATCCATCGCCGCCTCGCTTGCCTCATCAGGGTTGCCAGAAGCAGAAAGGGCCAACAAAATGCATATAATACCGTGGGTTCCTCCAGCGTTGCCAAATTATCGTACACACCGTATTTTCTGACTGATATCTATAGTAAAAACAAACAAAGGAACATCAATAAATAACAGCTTTAACACTAACTTTGATATTCTCATTATTTGTGTAGGTACGAGAGTTTGAGGCTTAAAAATGATGAATGCGATGTGGTGAGTACGATAATCTGGTTCCTCCTTGCCTCACCTCCCTGGGTAAGGCCACTCATGAATACGGGATAGGCTGTTTATTCATTTATATACGACGCTGACAAGATTACCATTATTCATGACATGCGAGTGTTTCCCGGTACATATTCTCTATACTGTTTGCATCAATCCGCTTGTACAATTTAAATACGAGTGTTTCCCGGGACATTTTTCTCTATATCTCTTTGCTACAATCTCCGCGGGTACATTTTAAATACGAGTGTTTCCCGGGACATTTTTCTCTATATCTCTTTGCTACATTCTCCGCTAGTACATTTTAAATACGAGTGTTTCCCGGCACATTTTTCTCTATATCTCTTTGCTGCATTCTCCACTAGTACATTTTACATACGAGCGTTTCCCGGTACATTTTATCTATACTGTTTGCTGCACTCCGCTGGTACATTTTAAATACGAGTGTTCCCCGGGACATTTTTCTCTATATCTCTTTGCTGCATTCTCCGCTAGTACATTTTAAATACCCCAGCACATTTTCTCTCTATGCACTCTTCATTGGTTCATTATAAGAAGCTGAATATCCTTTGAAATTAGTCGTTTTCTGCGTCTTTCATTTTGGTCCTGCATACTAAGTCGAGACGTATATTCACCATCTCTATACTAAAACAATAATATTTGGTCCCTGTCTCCGAAACTAACTATGGGGGTGTTCTGGAAAATATACTCATTGTCATTCCCATTCCCACAGAAAATTATCCCCTCCACCGCGAACCACTCCTTACCTGACCTATCCTAATCCAGCCTAATGTACCTGTTCAAGAGTGGACGTCACATATCACACTGTTGCCATATTCTCGTACTCAGAGCATAGTATTTTCCTGTTTCTGACGCGTAACTATTGCCAAGAAACATCAGGAGTTGACTATTTTATCGATGATTATAAGTGAATCTCCTTATTGGGGTCCACGACAGTTTTTGGGTCGGAATTTGATCGATACAAGAGGTTGAGTAAGACAATTTTTCAGCGTTGACATACCGATGGGGAGATTAGGGATTCGCTAGCGGTACCAAGTTACCAACACATGTGAGCGATGTAGCAATTCACACCCAACACCCACAGTCTTATACGCTGCCGAGTTGGGGACAAAACGAGGCTCAAGGGTTGGCTAAATGATATACTCGTACACTTCATGAGGCGTACAAGTATCCTTCTGAAATTAAGTCATATAGTAAAAAGCGAACGGTTTCCACGAACTTTTTTTATAATTATGTGTTAATTTAATGCTTCTTTTGCAATTAACAGCAGGAGCTGTAATTAAACCCTCCCTGAAGAAAACTTGTGTAATCTCTCAGTCTTCACTCACTGACGAGGAGGAACTTGCAGTATTACCAAAGTCTTTTCATGCAAACTCCGGAACGCTCGTTGAGGCGGCGAAACAAAATGTAGCAAGGAGCACAAAGTTGCCAAGGGCGAGAGTGAGGAAGTAGAGGTCAAAGGTCACGGGAAACAGCACGGAAGCGAATGGGTGAATGGGAGCGCGCGCATGGAAAATCTGGAATCTATAGGAATGGTTAAGTTAAAATCGAAAATGATGATATATAGCTCTGAACAAGGAGAGTATGAACAGTTAATCAGACGAAATGGTAACTACGAGATTATGTATTGAGGGGACGGAAGGAATGGGAATGGGCGGATGGAAAATCAGGAATCTACAGGAATGGTGAAGTTAAAATCGAAAATGATGATATATAGCTCTGAACAAGAATATGAACAGTTAATCAGACGAAATGGTAACTACGAGATTATGTATTGAGGAGACGGAAGGAATGGGAGTGCGCGCATGGAAAATCAGGAATCTATAGGAATGGTGAAGTTAAGATCGAAAATGATGATATATAGCTCTGAACAAGGAGAATATGAACAGTTAATCAGACGAAATGGTAACTACGAGATTTGAGTATTGAGGAGACGGAAGGAATGGGAGTGCGCGCATGGAAAATCAGGAATCTATGGGAATGGTTAAGTTAAGATCGAAAATGATGATATATAGCTCTGAACAGGAGAATATGAACAGTTAATCAGAGGGAATGGTGACTACGAGATTATGTATTGAGGAGACGGAAGGAATGGGAGCGCGCGCATGGAAAATCAGGAATCTATAGGAATGGTTAAGTTAAGATCGAAAATGATGATATATAGCTCTGAACAAGAGAATATGGACAGTTAATCAGACGAAATGGTAACCTGTATATAGCTGGAAAACTACAATACCATGATAGGTGACAGAACTAACTTGCTCCATTATACAAAAAAAAAGAAAAAACATCACCCGCTCTACCAGACTCAGGGCAGACCAGTGATTCCCACGAGACAGCCTTCGTACGCAATAGACCAGGAAAAACAAAGAAAAGGAAAAAAAACAAGACACCTAAAATCAAATGAGTGATAACGATAGTAAATAAATGAATGCACATAAGCTGGAATGAATGAAGGAACAGCTGACGCGCGCTTGAAGAACAGTTAAACGATGGTGAATAAATGAATGCACAGAATCTGGAATGAAGGAACAGCTGAAACGCGCTTGAAGAACAGTTAAACGATGGTGAATAAATGAATGCACAGAATCTGGAATGAATGAAGGAACAGCTGACGCGCGCTTGAAGAACAGTTAAACGATGGTAAATAAATGAATGCACAGAATCTGGAATGAATGAAGGAACAGCTGAAACGCGCTTGAAGAACAGTTAAACGATGGTGAATAAATGAATGCACAGAATCTGGAATGAAGTGGAATGAAGGAACAGCTGACGTGCGCTTGAAGAACAGTTAAACGATGGTAAATAAATGAATTGACAGAAGCTGGAATGAATGAAGGAACAGCTAAAACGCGCTTGAAGAACAGTTAACGAGAGGCCATTCATCGGGGGTATCAGCGCTAATTGGCTTCCACGGTGATTGTGATGACCGGTGGTAATTGGCGTCCAGTGCAGTCAGCGTTCATTGATGGCGGGGAAAATATACCTCGTGCCGAGTGATGAAAAAAAAAAATGGGGTGGATTTTATTTTATTTTTAATTTCATATATAGCGAAAAATCGTGCGTTCAATCGACACTTTCCTTCCTGTTAGGTCGATAAGTAATGAAGCCAATAGTTATTATTATTATTATTATTATTATTATTATTATTATTATTCGTCCTGAACGCGGCGCTGTCACTCTATCCGTTCAGCCACCGCCTCCCCTCTTGTTTGTTCCCACCCAAGGCGCCTCCCTGTACCAGTGACAGGTGGGCTGCGCTGGCTTCGTTAGGGCTACAGGTAACATCATTAGGGCTGACAGGTAACCCCCAATGCAGGTGACAGGTATCTCCCTCCTCCTCACCCCACCTCTCCTCTCTCCTTCGACCTCTACTCCACGTACACCTCACTCCACCTCCTCCTCCGCCTGCCTCCCCTTCCCCTCCTTCTCACCTGGCTCTCCACACCTGGCCCAATTGCGTGTCAGTATTGGGACAGGTGTGCTACTTAAGGGAAACAGGTGTGCCACGCTCTTGATGCGAGGTAGTTATTGATTATATTAGCGTTGTTTTTGTTGTGTTTGTTGGTATTGTTGTTGTTATTTTTTTCATCAGTATTGTTATCATTATTATTGTCATTATTGTTATTGATTTCACCGTGAATGGGTATCGAACAATTTTATTTATTTATTTATTATTATTATTACTATTATTATTATTATTATTTGTTGACCTTCTACTGCTTTCTTCTTCTTCTTCTTCTAAAACTACTACTACTACTACTACTACTACTACTACTACTACTACTACTACTACGATATTTTGTAAGCAAGCATATGGTTAAACGTTTAAAAATTGTTTATTACGTTCCTATGAAAAAAAAAACACTGCCTTGAAGATTTTTAATATACGTGATGAAAAACATAGTAATAACGTTGTTTTTGTTGTTGTTTTGAGTTGCATTGCCGAGTTAGAAAACATTCACAATATATCTTACACATGGTCAGGGTGGCTGGCAACGCTAATTTTATATATGAGTGGTGTTGGTGGTGGTGGTGATTGTGGTTTTGGTGGTTGTTGTGGTGGTGGTGGTGGCAAGGAGTAATTCGTGGTAAGAGAAGGCTGGGAGCACTCCATGAATTTATTGCATACGGTCCTGCGCTGGTATATAATGCTGACCTGATGTGTGTGTGTGTGTGTGTGTGTGTGTGTGTGTGTGTGTGTGTGTGTGTGTCAGGCCTGTCTCCCTATCACCCATATGAGGCACTGTCAACTTATCCGTGGTAGTCAACTTGGCCCTGGCGGTGTTACGGGTTTTGGTGGCACTGCGGAGGCCTCTGTGGCACTGGAAGGCTTAGGGATGTCTTTTTTTGGCATGGGAGGAGGGCTTACGGGGTGCGGGGGGGGGAGTGGGGGGGCATTCCAGGGGGCATAGACAAACTCATCGGACATACTCACCGATTGAATGCAAAGGAGGAGAAAAGGTCAGAGGTTAGCTTAGGTCAGGTCAAGTTAGGTTACGTTAGGTCAGGGCAGGGTTGGTGAAGTTAGGTTAGGTTGTTAGGTTTGGTTTGGTTAGTCGAGGTTAGGTTAGTGTGTAAGGTTAGGTAAGGAGGTGAGGTTACGTTAGATTAGGGCAGGGTTGGTGAAGTTAGGTTAGGTTGTTAGATAAGGTTAAGTTAGGTTTGGTGAGGTTAGGTTAGTCGAGGTAAGGTTAGGTAAGGTTAAGTTAGTCGAGGTGAGGTTACGTTAGATTAGGGCAGGGTTGGTGAAGTTAGGTTAGGTAGTATAGGTTAGGTTAGGTTGTTAGGTTTGGTTAGGTGAGGTTAGGTTAGTCGAGGTTAGGTTAGTTTGTAAGGTTAAGTTAGTCGAGGTGAGGTTACGTTAGATTAGGGCACGGTTGGTGAAATTAGGTTAGGTAGGTCAGGTTAGGTTGTTAGATTAGGTTAAGTTAGGTTAGGTTTGGTGAGGTGAGGTTAGGTTAGTCGAGGTAAGGTTAGGTAAGGTTAAGTTAGTCGAGGTGAGGTTACGTTAGATTAGGGTTGGTGAAGTTAGGTTAGGTTGTTAGATTAGGTTAAGTTAGGTTTGGTTTGGTGAGGTTAAGTTAGTCGAGGTTAGGTTAGTTTGTAAGGTTAGGTTACGTCAAGTTAGTTTTTGTTTTATTTCGACAACTTTTTGACCTTTGCATTTCAGCGGAAGCTCACCAGACAGAAACTCACCGATTAAATGCAAAGGAGAACAAAAAATCACCGAGGAAAGGTCAGCTTAGGTCAGGTTATTTTTTATTTCATCAGTGAGTATTTGTCCTTTGCATTTCGTCAGTGTGTTTATGTCCGGTGAAGTTATGTTCAATTAAATGCAAAGGGGGACAAAAACTCACCAAGGTCAGATTAGGTCAGGTTAGGTAAGGAGGTGAGGTTACGTTAGATTAGGGCAAGGTTGGTGAAGTTAGGTTAGGTTGTTAGATTAGGTTAAGTTAGGTTTGGTTTGGTGAGGTGAGGTTAGGTTAGTTTGCAAGGTTAGGTAAGGTTAAGTTAGTCGAGGTGAGGTTACGTTAGATTAGGGCACGGTTGGTGAAGTTAGGTTAGGTTGTTAGATTAGGTGAAGTTAGGTTTGGTGAGGTGAGGTTAGGTTAGTCGAGGTTAGGTTAGTTTGTAAGGTTAGGTTAGGTTAGGTTAGCTTTTGTTTAATTTCAGTGAACATTTGTCCTCCTTTGCATCTAATGTGTGAGGTTATTATGTCCGGTGAAGTTATGTTCGATGAAATGCTTAGGGGGACAAAAACACCAAGGTCAGATTAGATTAGGTTAGGTCAGGTTAGGTTAGGTTAGGTCAGGTTAGGTTAGGTCAGGTTAGGTTAGGTCAGGTCAGGTTAGGTTAGGTCAGGTTAGGTCAGGTTAGGTCAGGTCAGGTCAGATAAGGTCAGGTCAGGTCAGATTAGGTCAGGTTAGGTTAGGTTAGGTTAGGTTAGGTCAGGTCAGATTAGGTCAGGTCAGGTTAGGTTAGGTTAGGTCAGGTCAGATTAGGTTAGGTCAGGTCAGATTAGGTTAGGTCAGGTCAGATTAGGTTAGGTCAGGTCAGATTAGGTCAGGTCAGGTTACGTCAGGTTAGGTCAGGTCAGATTAGGTCAGGTCAGATTAGGTTAGGTCAGGTCAGGTTAGGTTAGGTTAGGTCAGGTTAGGTTAGGTTAGCACAGCCTTTATTTAATTTCGGCGAACATTTTGTCCTTTGCATTTAATCTGTGAGTTTATTACGTCCAGTGAGTTTTTGCCCGACACTCCATTCCAGGCCTTACAGTGGCGGAACCCGTGGCCCTTAAAGAGGATCTGCCGGGTGCCGCTCTCAAGAGGCAGTGGCATTCTCAAAGGCTCCTGCACGCTCAAGGGGCCCAGGGCGGCATTGGCACCCCCTCAGTAGGCCTATAGGAACATGAAAACCAGCGTTGCCAAATTGTCGTACTCTGAACATTGCATTTATTTTTAGGCTCTTAAGACTGCCGCAATCACACAGACAACGATAGAATATTAAAGGTAGCATTAAAACTGTTATTTATTGATGCTTTTCGTGTTTTTTTTTCTATGGTTGTCGGTCAGAAACTACGATAATGCAATGCGATGAGTACGATAATTTGGCAACGCTGATGAAGACCCCGGGGGCAGCTCCAGGGGTGTGAATGCATGTCATGGGGGTGGAGGACGGGGCCTCGCAAAGCTACTACGCAGTTCACTTCTTCCAGCCGCCCGTTTGGCCTTATCACAAGACACACGCCCACGCCCCCCTGACCCATATATGGAGGCGTGGGCGTGGGTGGTAGGCGTGTCATGCAGCCTATCATTCTTTTTTTCTCCATTATCCAGCATATTATCGTACTCCGAACACTGCATAATTATCGGTTTCTCGCCGCCCACGCCCTCCTGACCCACATATGGAGGCGTGGGCGTGGGTGGAAGGCGTGTCATGCAGCCTATCTTTCTTTTTTCCCCATTATCTTCAGCATATTATCGTACTCCCAACACTGCATGATTATCGTACTTTCAACACTGCATAATTATCGTACTTTCAACACTGCATAATTGTCGGTTTGCATGCCGCCCACGCCCCCCTGACCCACATATGGAGGCGTGGGCGTGGGTGGAAGGCAGTGGAAGGCGTGTCATGCAGCCTATCATTCCTCTCTACCATTATCATTCTTCTATTATCTTCAGCAAATTATCGTACTCACAACACTTGCACTTATATATCGGTTTCCAGACCCCCATAACTCCCATACCTACACTTATATCAATTTCCAACTTCAGATCTCGTTAAAATAGTTGATTATCGGTGGTTTTGGAGGATTAGTTACAAGTAAAAAAAAATGGAAAACATGCCATGCGCTGGGTACGATAATATAACAGTGCTGTCTCATGGCGCGGGGACTCAACGTTGCCAGATTGTCGTACTCATCCTCCCTTATATGCCATTTTCCGACCCAAAACTACCTCCTCGACCACAATAACTGCCTTCATCTAGAGTTATCGTTAAAATGGTTAATTACAGGTGTTTATTGGCTATAGCTATGGCTCAGAAACCGGTAAATACGAGGCTCTGAGTACGATAATCTGGCAACGATGCGCGGGGTAACGATCAGGCGCCTGGCAGAGGAGTGTCGAGCAACGTTGCCATAGTGACCAGCCGGGGGGGGGGAGGGGGGGGGTTGCAAGGTCACCAGCGTCGCTCTCTCACGTGTCCCTCATGAGTCTTAATTAACAACATTCCCCCAGTGCCCTCGTTCGAATCCCGGGGGTAGCGCGAAGGTGTGATTTTTGGGAGGACCACGGGGGAGGGGGGCGGGGGGCGGGGGGGGGGGAGACTGGGTGACCCCCCTGTGTGTGTGTGTGTGCGTGCGTGTGTGTGTGAGTTAAAGGTCAGCATTTGGACACTGCATTTATTTATTTTTTCTTTGTTCTTTCTCATGAACGTTAAATTTTCTTTCCCACGAGACTAAAAATTTTTGTCTCCATTGTCATCATCATCTACTACTACTACTACTTCTACTACTACTTCTACTAATGATAATAATTAAGAATATTACTACTTTTAAAAATGATACCTTCTCTCCTTCTACCTTCTCTCTCCTTCCCTTCCCTTTCTTTTTCTCTCCTTCCCTTCCCTTTCTTTTTCTCTCCTTCCCTTCCCTTTCTTTTTCTCTCCTTCCCTTCCCTTTCTTTTTCTCTCCTTCCCTTCCCTTTCTTTTTCTCTCCTTCCCTTCCCTTTCTTTTTCTCTCCTTCCCTTCCCTTTCTTTTTCTCTCCTTCCCTTCCCTTTCTTTTTCTCTCCTTCCCTTCCCTTTCTTTTTCTCTCCTTCCCTTCCCTTTCTTTTTCTCTCCTTCCCTTCCCTTTCTTTTTCTCTCCTTTTCCCCCTTCACTTTCCTCTCCCGTCATTCTCTTCCTTTTTCGTCCTTTCCTCCTTTCCTGTAATTTTCTTCCCTTCCCTTTCTACCCGCATACATACATACATACATGCATACTTATAATTCATACCGACGGAGTATAATTTTAATTCCCCGACATTTCTTTCCTTTGAGTTCTCGTCTGTTATCTCATTTACCTTCATTTACAAGCCAAGTACAAGCGTTAGGAGGAGGAACAGGTGGACAGGTGGAGAGGAGGGAGGGATATCTACCCATTTCCACTTGACTGTAACCCTTAATATTTCACTCTCTCAATACAAGCTCCTCGTCAACTGTTCTTCCGCCCACCTCAAGCATATATAAAACCATCTTAGAGGAGTATTTAGGGCCATGTAAGGGATGTCTAGGGTGCTTATTGGGAGCCTGAGAGAAGGGGAGGGGAAGGAAGGGTAGACGCTCATAGGAGATAGGCCATGTTGGAAGATAGATGGGTAGATATAGATAGATAGATGAGGAAGGGTAGCTCATAGGAGATAGGCCATGTTGGAAGATAGATGGGTAGATATAGATAGATAGATGAGGAAGGGTAGAAGCTCATAGGAGATAGGCCATGTTGGAAGATAGATGGGTAGATATAGATAGATAGATTGATCGGTAGATAGATAGATGAGAAGGAAGGGTAGAAGCTCATAGGAGATAGACCATGTTGGAAGATAGATGGGTAGATATAGATAGATAGATTGATAGGTAGATAGATGAATTGATAGATGGACAAATACAACGTGATATAGATAGATAGATAAAGTATAGATAAGTCCTTGAACTGTTGCCTCACTGTAAAAAAAATACAATCGCCCAATTCGTAATAGGATCCGATAGCACAAAAAAATTGGGTAGCTACTTTGCTTTAAGAGGATTGACAAACAGATAGATAGATAGGCAGATAGATAGAAATGCATTACCAGAGTTGATAAGAGACAAATGTAGATAGATTGCGATAGATAGACACACACACACACACACACACACACACACACACACACACAGAACATACGTAAGACAGCATGGGTATTGGAAAAGGAAGAAGAGAGAGAGAGAGAGAGAGAGAGAGAGAGAGAGAGAGAGAGTACGTATTTCCTTTTGCTAATTTGGTCATTTTGTGTGTCTGTGTGTGTGTGTGTGTGTGTGTGTGTGTAATCTTGTACATCTTTTAAATTTCTCTAGTTAATGAAGGGATGTGAACGTGTGGGTGTGAGTGGGTGTGAACGGGAAGGAAAAACAAAAACAAAACAGAAAAATAATTGGAAAAAAGAGAAAGATCGAAAAAGAGATAACTTAACGGTTTTCAGATCAGGCAGTAAGCGTGGGTTGAGGTTATGAGCCGGACAGGTGGTGGGTCGGTGATAAAATAAAATATGTATGATTAAAACCTAAATGATGTGGAAAAGAAATGGAGAAAATATCATTTGTACGCATTTTAAATCATGAGCTGCAGATGTTTAGACGAGGGCCTGGATGGTGTTTGGCCCCAGCCCGTCATGGCGCAGGCAAATGTTTATAGTGGCGCCATCTTCTCTTGGCTCATGCTGCCCCCCGGAACTCCTTGATTCACTTGACGGTTTCCTCTAGAGTCCGGGTTGATGGGTGGTCTTCAGGACAGCATGTGGGTAGTTTTAAGCCACTCGGCGGTGACTGAAAAACCCCAGGTGGTAGCGTGGGGATTCGAACCCGCGTCGTCCATCACGTGGTGAATGTGGGCCCAGCACGCTACCACTCAGCCACCGCCTACCCTGATAAGAAGGAAAAGATAAGAGAAAACAGACATTGGGTGTTTGGGAGGCTGTTAATGGAGCAAAACAGGAAAGGAATGGAAGGATAACTGATTGGGGAAAGAAAGGAAGAGAAAAAATCATTGATGGAGTTTTTTGGTCGTCAGTTTCAGTCAGCTGCAGATGCTAGGCGAGGCTGCTCATGAGGAGAAAAGATGAAAATAAATAGAAAGTTAATTGAATGAGAAGATGGAAGGAAAAACCGCATTTGCACCTCATGGATAGGCCTACACAATTTTCAGTTATTAGCATTGGGCATAGAGTATTATAGACCTATTGTTTGTTTGTTTGTTTTGCCCTTGAGCTGTTTCCTTTCCCGAAAAAAAAGGAAACTACACGAATGAAAGGAGATTTTAATTAGGGATAACCAAAGCAAACAAAAGCATTGGCACCCTATCAATAAATCCCTCTTAAAGAAAACAAAAACAAAAGAAGAAAACTACACAAATAAAGACTTGCATAGGAGATACTGAAAGGAATGAAGATGATTCCATATATAGTTTAATTTCCCTTTAAATTTAATTCTCTTTGGTATGTAGCTTGTATTGTTTTGAAGCCTAGTCCTGGTGTATAATTATATAAAGAGGAAGGTAAGGAGATAGAGATTATATGTATAGACAGATAGAGCTTTTTCAGGCTTTGGAAGTTGGTGGTGGTGGTGGTACTGGTGTATAATTATATAAAGAGGAAGGTAAAGAGATGGAGATTATATGTATAGATAGATAGAGCTTTTTCAGGCTTTGGAAGTTGGTGGTGGTGGTGGTACTGGTCACCCATTCACTGCGCCATATTCCTCTCATTAACCCGTGAATTAGTAGCGTTGGGTTGTTTCTGGTGGCATTTTGCGGGTGTGACAAACTTTGCTATTGGTGTTGTGTTGTTTTTGAGGTTGATAGTCCGTTGCAGTTTTGGGGTTGTTTGCTTTCTCCTCCTCCTCCTACAATCTCTTATCATCGGGGAGACAATCTTACTGCATGGATAAGAGATGGGCATACTGCTTAACTGGTGGTATGTTATCATGTTATTCTTCTTGAGGTTGGCAGTCCATTGCAATTTTGGGGCTGTTTGCTTTCTCCTCCTCCTCCTACAATCTCTTATCATCGGGGAGACAATCTTACTGCATGGATAAGAAATTGCCATACTGCTTGACTGGTAGGATGTTATCATGTTATGTTTGTTTGTTTGTTTCCTCCTCCAATCTTATACAGGAGACCCTATAATCTTGGTACTTGTATAAGAGATTGAATTATCTTAAAAAATTTAGGTTATGCACACTGGACAGGCTCCCCATTAGCTCTCATGAACTAAATTCCTTCCAAAGTTTGCACACGACACCGAAGCGAGTGGAAAGGCCTTTAAACTCGGTCGATTGCGTAGCCCTCCGAATAGACTGACCGGATCATTCAATGGTTGAGTGATTGACGCCCTTTAACCTAGACACGTGTTTGGTCATGCATCGTAACCATCAGGCGTGGGTTCAAGGACATTTTATCGTACTCTTCTCTAAGTACGATTCCACTTCGGTATCCAGAATCCAAGTATAAGTACAAGAAACGTATACATTAAGGTAGGCGGTGGCTGAGTGGTTGCGTGCTGGGCCCACATTCAGTTGATGGACGACGCGAGTTCGAATCCCCACGCTACCACCTCGGATTTTTCAGTACAAATAATAAGGATCTTTTAACATGATATTGTGTACTTAACCCCTTAACCGCGGATTTCCTACAAGAAGACCTCACCAAGCTACAGGAATGGAACAAAAAGTGGCTGCTACAATTCAATGAAGAAAAATGTAAAGTCCTGCACCTTGGGAGAGGATATCCAGCACACCAATACCACATGGGAAACACTCCACTATCCACCACAGAGACAGAGAAAGACCTGGGACTATATGTGACCAGGCTACCAGTGAAGGGATATCCAGCACACCAATACCACATGGGAAACACTCCACTATCCACCACAGAAGCAGAGAAAGACATGGGACTATATATTACCAGGCTACCAGTGAAGGGATATCCAGCACACCAATACCACATGGGAAACACTCCACTATCCACCACAGAAGCAGAGAAAGACCTGGGACTATATATTACCAGGCTACCAGTGAAGGGATATCCAGCACACCAATACCACATGGGAAACACTCCACTATCCACCACAGAGACAGAGAAAGACATGGGACTATATGTTACCAGGCTACCAGTGAAGGGATATCCAGCACACCAATACCACATGGGAAACACTCCACTATCCACCACAGAGACAGAGAAAGACCTGGGACTATATGTTACCAGGCTACCAGTGAAGGGATATCTAGCACACCAATACCACATGGGAAACACTCCACTATCCACCACAGAGGCAGAGAAAGACATGGGACTATATATTACCAGGCTACCAGTGAAGGGATATCCAGCACACCAATACCACATGGGAAACACTCCACTATCCACCACAGAGGCAGAGAAGGACCTGACTATATTACCAGGCTACCAGTGAAAGCTGAATCCGTTCCAATCGCACCAGACGGGTTAAGTACGAGTATAATACGAGTAGGCGTGCGTGGACCCAAGCCTGGTAACCATACTGCCTACATACATACATACATACATACATACATACATACATACAACATTCGCCTGAAGCCTCTAGGGTCGTATTTTAAAACATTTCGTCGCCCAAATTCACATATTTGACATGGCTTTCGTAGGAGCTGTAGGCCTTTCCAGGGGTAGTTTTATGACCCTGGTGGTAGTTTGACCCTTCTTCTGTGCCGTGAACCTTATAAAACTCTCATGAAAACCCGTTTGACCCCCTCTTTGACCTTTAGAAATAGTTGATGTGAGAAACGATGGTCTTAAAATACACCCTACAAGTGCGTGAGGTATCATATCTCTGGGACGTTATCAGTAATGAGGTATTTCCGTCATGTTTTTGTGTGTGTGTTCTTCCCTATTTATAGAACATGGTTAGGCTTGGGACTCACGGCTAATCTTGTCCGCCTTTTATCACTTGGGTCGATGAAGGGAAACCGTTTGTGTGTGTGTGTGTGTGTGTGTGTAGGAGGAATTACATAGAATTACATAGAAAATCAGACCACACAGACCCCATGCACTGGGCCTAGAACCGAGCCCTGAGGGACGCCATTAGTGACCGGCGCCCACTCTGAGTTAAATCCGTCAATCACCACTCTTTGTTGTCTGTTGCTCAACCAATTCGCGATCCTTTGTTGTACTTAACCGTCAATACCTTTCTGCTTAAATTTATAAAGTAACTTATGATGTGGGACTTATCAAACGCTTTCTGGAAATCGAGATAGACTATGTCCAATGAGAAGAGGCCGTTTTAAAAGCTCATTAAGTTTGATAGGCAGGATCTGTTGTTGCGGAAACCATGTTTTGAGTCCCCAATTAATGAGTGGCTTTCAATAGTTATGTCATCACCCACTCCTCATCATCACCATCACCACCATCATCATCTCAATCATATCAGCGGGCAAGGGATGAATATATGTATCATGCAGCAAGAGCAATATATATGAAAATGCATTGGTATAATTTGCATTTAACTCCAAAACAATAACAGTTAAAGTCTGAAATATTGGACTGACTGACTTAACCACTGCCGAGAGAGAGAGAGAGAGAGAGAGAGAGAGAGAGAGAGAGAGAGAGAGAGAGAGAGAATATAAGCAGTAAGTAAGCCATGAAATACACCAATACATAACTCTCCCAGCGCCGTATTTATGCAACAGACTTAAATCTCTTTGCTAGCCTATTATTATGACCCTCTATTTTTGATACAGTAAATAAAATAGAGAATGAAATGTGGCTATGATTGTTTTTTTTATCTTTATTTTTTCTTTCTATCCTATTCTATCCTATCTCTATTTTCTTCCTATCCTATCCTGTCTCTATTTTCTTCCTATCCTATCCTATCCTATCTCTATTTTCTTCCTATCCTATCCTATCTCTATTTTCTTCCTATCCTATCCTATCTCTATTTTCTTCCTATCCTATCCTATCTCTATTTTCTTCCTATCCTATCCTATCTTTTTTCTTCCTATCCTATCCTATCTCTATTTTCTTCCTTCCTATCCTATCTCTATTTTCTTCCTATCCTATCCTACTCTATTTTCTTCCTTCCTATCCTATCTCTATTTTCTTCCTATCCTATCTCTATTTTCTTCCTATCCTATCCTATCTCTATTTTCTTCCTATCCTATCCTATCTCTATTTTCTTCCTATCCTATCCTATCTCTATTTTCTTCCTTCCTATCCTATCTCTATTTTCTTCCTATCCTATCTCTATTTTCTTCCTATCCTATCCTGTCTCTATTTTCTTCCTATCCTATCCTATCTCTATTTTCTTCCTATCTTATCCTATCCTATCTTTTTTCTTCCTTCCTATCCTATCCTATCTATTTTCTTCCTTCCTATCCTATCTATTTTCTTCCTTCCTATCCTATCTCTATTTTCTTCCTATCCTATCTCTATTTTCTTCCTATCCTATCCTATCTCTATTTTCTTCCTATCCTATCCTATCTATTTTCTTCCTATCCTATCCTATCTCTATTTTCTTCCTATCCTATCCTATCTCTATTTTCTTCCTATCCTATCCTATCTCTATTTTCTTCCTATCCTATCCTATCTCTATTTTCTTCCTATCCTATCCCATCTCTATTTTCTTCCTATCCTATCCTATCTCTATTTTCTTCCTATTCTATCCTATCCTATCTCTATTTTCTTCCTTCCTATCCTATCTCTATTTTCTTCCTATCCTATCCTATCTCTATTTTCTTCCTATCCTATCCTATCTCTATTTTCTTCCTATCCTATCTCTATTTTCTTCCTTCCTATCCTATCTCTATTTTCTTCCTTCCTATCCTATCTCTATTTTCTTCCTATCCTATCTCTATTTTCTTCCTATCCTATCTCTATTTTCTTCCTTCCTATCCTATCTATTTTCTTCCTATCCAATCTATTTTCTTCCTTCCTATCCTATCTATTTTCTTCCTATCCTATCCTATCTCTTTTTCTTCCTATCCTATCCTATCTCTATTTTCTTCCTATCCTATCCTATCTCTATTTTCTTCCTATCCTATCCTATCTATTTTCTTCCTTCCTATCCTATCTCTATTTTCTTCCTTCCTATCCTATCTATTTTCTTCCTATCCTATCTCTATTTTCTTCCTTCCTATCCTATCTCTATTTTCTTCCTATCCTATCCTATCTCTATTTTCTTCCTATCCTATCCTATCTCTATTTTCTTCCTTCCTATCCTATCTCTATTTTCTTCCTATCCTATCCTATCTCTATTTTCTTCCTATCCTATCCTATCTCTATTTTCTTCCTTCCTATCCTGTCCTATCTATTTTCTTCCTATCCTATCCTATCTCTATTTTCTTCCTATCCTATCTCTATTTTCTTCCTATCCTATCCTATCTCTATTTTCTTCCTATCCTATCCTATCTCTATTTTCTTCCTATCCTATCTCTATTTTCTTTCTTCCTATCCTATCTCTTTTCTTCCTATCCTATCCTATCCTATCCTATCTCTATTTTCTTCCTATCCTATCCTATCCTATCCTATCTCTATTTTCTTCCTATCCTATCCTATCTATTTTCTTCCTTCCTATCCTATCCTATCTTCTTCTGTGTCTCCTTCATTTAATCCTCGTTTCTCTCCCCTCTTGTTTTCTCTTCACTTGTTCAGCTTCATTATTACAGACTTCTTTTCATACATATCAGTTTCTCAATTTTTTATTTCCTATTTTTTTTCCCCCGATACGAATCTTCATTTGAAAGGCGCGAGAAAAAGAGGCAAACTAACTTTCCTTTGCATTTTCCATCATCATCACCATCATCATTTATGTGCATTTTTATTTATTTATTTTATTTATTTATTTATTTATTTTTTTTACGTCTATGCCTATCGTGCTGGTAGGCTTGCTTGAGAGGCCTGGATGGTATTTGGCCCCAGCCCATCATGGCACAGGCAAGTGTTTATAGTGGTGCCATCATCTCTTTACTGTTTAGAACTTAATTTACTCGCCCACATTCTCCCTGTATGACCTTGTTCTAACCCCCCTCCCTCCCTGTATGACCTTGTTCTAACCCCCCTCCCTCCCTGTATGACCTTGTTCTAACCCCCCTCCCTCCCTGTATGACCTTGCTTTACCCCCTCCCTCCCAGCTGGGCAGAGATTAATTGATGTCTCTTTCTCTATTGCAGTCTTTTCAAGGCAGCCAAGGGCGGGCCTACCTCTTCAACTCTGTGTGAGTATTGGCCTTGGCTCCCGTCCACCTCCCACTCCTAATGTGCCTGGGTGTTGCTGTGATGCCCTGCTTGAGGGATTACCAAGCTTTATTAAGGGATTGGATGACTTCATGCTCGGTTAAGAGAGCTGAAGATTAACATTTGTTTTTTGTTGTCTCATTCAGTTAGTCCCCAAAATTGGATAGGTATAGGGAAACTTAACCCAGTAGCAGCGGGGATCATGTTTCTTAATGGTCCCTCTAAGCGAGAAAAATGAGAAAAAAATCATCACTCACTCAAACCATTTCATAATATATATCAAAGCATTTGTGATCAGTTTCTGCATCATCTATTTTGAGGGGTTATATCATGGCAGAAATTTGGCCCGTCGCTGCTACACGGTAAAGCCTCAAATTTGGCCCGTCGCTGCTACACGGTAAAGCCACAAATTTGGCCCGTCGCTGCTTCACGGTAAAGCCACAAATTTGGCCCATCACTGCTACACGGTAAAGCCACAAATTTGGCCCGTCGCTGCTACACGGTAAAGCCACAAATTTGGCCCGTCGCTGCTACACAGTAAAGCCACAAATTTGGCCTGTCACTGCTTCACGGTAAAGCCACAAATTTGGCCTGTCGCTGCTACACGGTAAAGCCACAAATTTGGCCCGTCACTGCTACACGGTAAAGCCACAAATTTGGCCCATCGCTGCTACACGGTAAAGACACAAAATTGGCCCTTCAATTCTACACGGTAAAGCCACAAATTTGGCCCATCGCTGCTACGGTAAAGCCACAAATTTGGCCCGTCGCTGCTACACGGTAAAGCCACAAATTTGGCCCGTCGCTGCTACACAGTAAAGCCACAAATTTGGCCCGTCACTGCTACATGGTAAAGCCACAAATTTGGCCCATCGCTGCTACACGGTAAAGCCACAAATTTGGCCCATCACTGCTACACGGTAAAGCCACAAATTTGGCCCATCGCTGCTACTGAGTTAATTAACCTGAATTATTTATCAGTTCATTGGCGGTTAATGGGAAACAATGAATTCCTTATTTTAATGTAGGCTTAACTTAGCTTGGATTATACAAAATATGTGAATGAGCAGCCTTGCGCTACACAGATTCGCCCCTCAGCTGAACACATTATTGGAACACATGTATTGCAAAGTGATCCGGCCTACCCTGTTCACTCTGCATTACACATTTCAGAATTTTCAAAAACGTATTTAGACATCCCGTGGCGAGACATCGAGCTTATGCTTTCGACACTCAGTCACATACTCACATATACATGATGATATATATATATAACATGCAATACAGCTTTTGATTGCAGGTATATATGACTCAGTTACTATGTGGAGGGTACAAACTTAATATTTAATACTTCTATGGGAAAAAGTGACTGGCCCACATCGATTTAAACAACATGAATCTGGCAAAACACAAGACCGCAACAAACAACAAGCAAGGTGAGTAAATGCATGTCTTACTTTTTTTCTTATATATTTATACGTACTGGGAACAAGGAGAGTATATTTAGCACCTAGAAACGGTATTTTGGTAGTTTAGCTCCACACACAAGAATTTCACCTCCAAATACTTAGAGTGAAACCAAATTGTTGAGTCCGTTTTGGCGTAGAATAATTGGTCTTCTTCCTCGGCATATGAATAACCGAGATTAACAACTCATTGGGTACATTTTTTCGTAAACATTTATACTAACTGCATTATTATGGCCGTAGTGTTTACTGTGCGATAGTTATGTAAGTATGTTTATTTGCGTATCGGGGCTATTCTAAAAGGTAGATATTTAGAGTAGATACGCATCGCAAATAGGTACAGCTCACATAGTTAACACTGTGGTCATACTGATGTGGAGGTATTGTAATTATTAACCACATTTTTTATTATATGTTAGTTAGTGAAGGTAATTTATTGAGAACTTAGATGTTTATATTTTTAAGTTAATTAATTTTGTGTTTCACCAACTAAGGTCCATCATTTGCAGTAATTTTCTCATTATCTGTACAATCTCATAGTCAGGTCTATACCGGGACAAAAAAGTTCTGTACCTTCATCGTGGACCTCAATGTTCTATATTATATTATTGTACTTTTATTTTTTCTTTAATTTTTCAGGTGTCCCAGAGCCTCCAGGTGTTGATAACTGAGATACCTAGCAACAGACAACCACCAGCTCGCCATATCAGACTGCTACGATGTTTCCCAAGCTTTAGTGTGCAGCTGCGTCTAACATGTATCGAGGGCGCTTGCCAGGACGACCCACTCTGTTAGCAAGATGCCTGGCAATGATGAAACGCCGTGGGTGGTGGAGAGCTTCATGGCACTAGCTGGGATGCCTGGTGTGATGGGCTGTATTGACTGTACCCATATAGCTGTAAGAAGACCCTGGAGATCAGTCTGAACCTCTTACGAACAGGAAAGGAATATTATCTCTAAACGTGCAGGCTGTTTGTGGACCGAGACTACAGTTTTTTAATGTTGTTGGTATAGTCTTCCAGATATGTCGAGGCCGGTCTGCGTAGACTCGCGTGGGTCCTCTCCTTCCATCTGCTCCGCCACACAGTCCCAAGACCTATTTTCTCCTCTCGTATGTCACCTGTAGCTTACATATGAGAGGAGGAGATAGGCGGTGGGACTGTGTGGCAGAGCAGAGGGGAGGAAAGGACACACGGGAGCCTACGCCAGACTGGCCTCGATGTATTTGTAAGACTATAGGTGGCCAGGAAGCACACATGACGCCACTATCTTCAACAACCGTCGTCTGTGTGTTGCAGTGGAAGACGGGGTTCACAGAGGTCGTCTTCGAGGTGACGCCGGATATCCTTGCACGAGGTTACTGTCAACACCCGTCTCAAATCCTCCGTCACGTCAAGAAATGCACTGCAACCGATCCCATGTCACCTCACAGAATTGCATTGAGAGAGTCTTTGGAGTTCTCAAAAAAAAAGTTTGGCGCCTTAGGCAAGCAAACGCAAACAGACCTTGAAAATACCAAACCATCATCATCATCATCATCATTTAACGTCCATTTACTCCCTTGGGGTTGGACGGGATATCAGCCTCCTCCACTGTTGTCGGTCCATAGCCATTTCTTCTGTGATGTTCGGCCTTCTCATATCTACCGAAGCCCTCATTATTACTGCAGCTAGTCTCCATAATTTGGCACTGAGATGAAGAGTTCCAATTCCAAACAAGGTCTTACAACTGCTGTTAAACGATGAACAGAATGCCATGGATCGTGATGGAAGGTTACCGGGTAATGTTGAAAGGAGCCAAGAGAAGATGGCGCCACTATAAACACTTGCCTGTGCCATGATGGGCTGGGGCCGAACACCATCCAGGCCCCTCAAGTGTATGTTCCTAACCTAAACTTGAGTACTTATAAGAATGCATGGTAATAATATGAAATAAAATCATTTAATAGAATTTATTGAGTTTTCCAATTATCCAAGTATTTATGTTTTATTAGGAAATCCCTTTTTTCAACTCGTCCGCTGCGGTTCGCACGGATTTGGCTTTCACTGGTAACCTGGTAACATATAGTCCCAGGTCTTTCTCTGCCTCTGTGGTGGATAGTGGCGTGTTTCCCATGTAGTATTGGTGTGCTGGATATCCCTTCACTAGTAGCCTGGTAACATATAGTCCCAGGTCTTTCTCTGCCTCTGTGGTGGATAGTGGAGTGTTTCCCATGTGGTATTGGTGTGCTGGATATCCCTTCACTGGTAACCTGGTAAATGTGGTATTGGTGTGCTGGATATCCCTTCACTGGTAACCTGGTAACATATAGTCCCAGGTCTTTCTCTGCCTCTGTGGTGGATAGTGGAGTGTTTCCCATGTGGTATTGGTGTGCTGGATATCCCCTCCCAAGATGCAGGACTTTAAATTTCTCTCCATTAAATTGTACCAGCCAGTTTTTGTTCCATTCCCGTAGCTGGGCAATGTCACCTCGTAGGAAATCCACAATCAAGGAGTTAATCTTCAATTCTATTTCCTTTATTTCTCTGAGCTTCAAATGTGCTTTATGAGAGTGTTGCTAAGCACTGACAGGGCTGATGGAGTGCAGAAACAAGACATGAAGAGTGAGTGGTGTGTAGCCTTGGCATGTAGGTCTTATGTTGGCAGTGAAAAGGTGTAGCTGAAGGGGGATCGATCTTGCCTGACTCAAGGGTAGCATTATCTGACAGGGCTGATGGTGTGCAGAAAACATGACATGAAATAAGAGAAATAAGGATGTTAAATAAAAAAAAGAGATAGAAGAGACCTTAAGTTTGCATACAGGACCGATGTGGCAAAGATGAATGAAGATGTGAAACTGTATAGCGACCTTTTCCTGAGTGTTGTGTGGCAAAGATGAATGAAATTGTAAAACTGTATAGTGACCTTTTCCTGAGTGCTGTGTGACAAAGATGAATAAAATTGTAAAACTGTATAGCGACCTTTTCCTGAGTGCTGTGTGGCAAAGATGAATGAAATTGTAAAACTGTATAGCGACCTTTTCCTGAGTGTTGTGTGGCAAAGACGAATGAAATTGTAAAACTGTATAGTGACCTTTTCCTGAGTGTTGTGTGGCAAAGACGAATGAAATTTTAAAACTATAGTGACCTTTTCCTGAGTGCTGTGTGGCAAAGACGAATGAAATTTTAAAACTGAATAGTGACCTTTTCCTGAGTGTTGTGTGGCAAAGACGAATGAAATTGTAAAACTGTATAGCGACCTTTTCCTGAGTGCTGTGTGGTAAAGACGAATGAAATTTTAAAACTGAATAGTGACCTTTTCCTGAGTGTTGTGTGGCAAAGATGAATGAAGATGTAAAACTGTATAGCGACCTTTTCCTGAGTGTTGTGTGGCAAAGACGAATGAAATTTTAAAACTGTATAGTGACCTTTTCCTGAGTGTTGTGTGCTTGGAGGGAGGATGTGACAAAGACAAATGAAGATGTAAAACTGTATAGTGACCTTTTCCTGAGTGCTGTGTGGCAAAGACGAATGAAATTGTAAAACTGTATAGTGACCTTTTCCTGAGTGTTGTGTGCTTGGAGGGAGGATGTGACAAAGATGAATGAAATTTTAAAACTGTATAGTGACCTTTTCCTGAGTGCTGTGTGCTTGGAGGGAGGATGTGACAAAGATGAATGAAATTTTAAAACTGTATAGCGACCTTTTCCTGAGTGTTGTGTGGCAAAGACGAATGAAATGTAAAGATTTTTTGACATTTTTCCAAGTGTGTTAACGCTACCCTAGAATAGTAGCGATGTCCGGGATTCTGAATTTGAGCTTTGCGTTGTGGATTAGATGCTCCAAGACCCACGGCGCTCGGCTGCCATGGCATTTCAGTTTGTACTCTGTCCTTTGTGTGTGAGGCAACGGTGCCAGATTGTCCTACTCAGCTGCTTATATTTCCTGACTTCCTAAGGATTAAGAAAGAAAAAAAACTAATTTGTGGCTTTACGGTGTAGCAGCGATGGGCCAAATTTGTGGCTTTACCGTGTAGCATCGATGGGCCAAATTTGTGGCTTTACCGTGTAGCAGCGACAGGTCAAATTTGTGGCTTTACCGTGTAGCAGCGACGGGTCAAATTTGTGGCTTTACTGTGTAGCAGCGACGGGTCAAATTTGTGGCTTTACCGTGTAGCAGCGACAGGTCAAATTTGTGGCTTTACCGTGTAGCAGCGACGGGTCAAATTTGTGGCTTTACCGTGTAGCAGCGACGGGTCAAATTTGTGGCTTTACCGTGTAGCAGCGACGGGTCAAATTTGTGGCTTTACCGTGTAGCAGCGACGGGTCAAATTTGTGCCATGATATAAACCCCCAAAAATAGATGATGCATAAACTGATCACAAATGCTTTGATATATATTATGAAATGGTTTGTGTGAGGGGTGATTTTTTCTCATTTTTCTCGCTTAGAAGGACCATTAAGAAACATGATCCCCACTGCTACCGGGTTAAAAAAAAAAAGACTTACAAGACAAGGCAAATACCAGAAGCCATGTGATTGTGACGGAGCAAAACAAGACATATAAACGTAACTTCTGTAAAATGCCGTCTATTAAGGGGAAATACGATCTGAACGAAAGTTGTGGTTTACGGAAAGTGATGCTTCTGCTGGACAGTGACGTCGATGATCTGCAACAGGAAAGTGAAAAGGAGAGTGACGAAAGTGTGCGCGATGACGGTGTTGACGAGAGAGTCAGCGATGATCAAAGTGACCTTGAAATGCCGTACGTCTCACCACGGCGTCACATGACCACACAGTTGCGACGCCGAGACACAACGATCCAATCAACAATCACGTTTGTCACCATCCGTCCCGATCACCAGGCGGCCCCACTAGTGCTTCCACACCTAACAAGTATCTACCTCCCAGCATATACCCACCTGTCCCAGTATCGTCCATCCACCCTCCTGACCCCAGTGAACCCCAACCTGGCCCCACACACCAATATCAGCACTCTCTACTATGCATCAGACAGGAAAAGAAAGGAAGGAGCGAAGGGGAAGTTCTCGCATTGTTTGAGCTGCCTACATAGACGGCAAGCTACCCGCGCCACACCAAGATATCGCTGAGAGAGAGAGAGAGAGAGAGAGAGAGAGAGAGAGAGAGAGAGAGAGAGAGAGAGATGCCCTAGATATCGATGATCTTAACACTACAGGTCCAACAGGCATTGCTAACGAGAATGGGGAGGGAACAATATTATTATTTTTTTTATTATTTTTGCACGGTATAAAATCTAGGGAGGCTGAAGGATATCGGGACACATCTGGACTTCATGTGCGGCAAAAGTCACTTCCATCAGACAACATTGTGGCTGACGGTGGTGGAAAGATTACAAGAACGTAGAATTTTTTATCATTTTTGCGCATTATCTATTTATTCTTGTTTTTTATAATGTTGTTGTAGGTTAATACATTTAGTTCATAGTTCATAGAGTTCAGAATAACATCAAATTCAAGTGAAAATTTTGAAATAAACTTTATACCATTCCTATATGTATGTTTCTACCCCCAAAGTTTGTCTGGGATTCCGGACATCGCTACTAGGCACTGGGGCTGACATCGCTGCTATTCCAGGGTTAAGCAGGGTGGTTCTTTCAAGGATGAATGAATATGTAAAACTGGATTGAGATTTTCCTGAGTGTGTTAACCCAGTAGCAGCGACGGGCCAAATTTGTGGCTTTACCATGTAGCAGTGACGGGCCAAATTTGTGGCTTTACCATGTAGCAGTGATGGGCCAAATTTGTGGCTTTACCATGTAGCAGTGAAGGGCCAAATTTGTGGCTTTACCATGTAGCAGTGATGGGCCAAATTTGTGGCTTTACCATGTAGCAGTGACAGGCCAAATTTGTGGCTTTACCATGTAGCAGCGAAGGGCCAAATTTGTGGCTTTACCATGTAGCAGTGAAGGGCCAAATTTGTGGCTTTACCATGTAGCAGCGACGGGCCAAATTTGTGGCTTTACCATGTAGCAGCGAAGGGCCAAATTTGTGGCTTTACCATGTAGCAGTGATGGGCCAAATTTGTGGCTTTACCATGTAGCAGTGACGGGCCAAATTTGTGGCTTTACCATGTAGCAGTGAAGGGCCAAATTTGTGGCTTTACCATGTAGCAGTGAAGGGCCAAATTTGTGGCTTTACCATGTAGCAGCGACGGGCCAAATTTGTGGCTTTACCATGTAGCAGTGACGGGCCAAATTTGTGGCTTTACTATGTAGCAGTGAAGGGCCAAATTTGTGGCTTTACCATGTAGCAGCGATGGGCCAAATTTGTGGCTTTACCATGTAGCAGTGATGGGCCAAATTTGTGGCTTTACCGTGTAGCAGTGACGGGCCAAATTTATGCCATGATATAGACCCCCCCAAAAAAAATAGATGATGCATAAACTGATCACAAATGCCTTGATGTATATTATGAAATGGTTTGCGTGAGTGATGATTTTTTCTCATTTTTCTCGCTTGGAGGGACCATTAAGAAACATGATCCCCGCTGCTACCGGGTTAAGCAGGGCGGTTGTTTCAAGGATGAACGAAGATGTAAAACTGTATAGCGACCCTTTTTTTAGAGTATGTATTTACCGTGTTGTTGTAGATGACTCGAGATGTAAAACTGGATAGCGACATTTTCCTGCGTGTGTTTGGTGTTTACAGAATGGACGTGGTGGTGTTGTAGGGATGCTTTCACAGTTATTTTGTTTGTTTTGATCGTTACCAATGGCGGAGATCGTCGCTATTGTATTTTCAAAGTGGAAAACCATAGCGTCGATCGCCGCCATTGGCAACGATCAAAACAAACAGTGTCTGAAAATGGCCCTAAGAGTGGATATACCAAAGACAGGCGAAGGCGTAACACTGTATTGCTGTTTTCCTAAGTGTGTTTGGCGTTGCAGGGTGAACGTTGGGTGCGGGCCGGCCGAGGAAAGGGTGCTGCTGACAGGCCTACATGCTGTGGCCGATATCTACTGTGAGTGCTGCAAGACGACGCTGGGCTGGAAATATGTGAGTCACCCCTTTGAGCATCCATGCTTTGTCAGTGGAGAGAAGCAGTGTTGCCAAATCATCATATTCACCATATTCTATTCATCCTTTTTAAGCCTCAAACTCTCGTACCTACACAAATGATGATCGAAAATTGAAGTTAGCGTTAAAACTCTTAATTATTGATGTATCTTTGTGCTTATTTGCTATAGATATCGGTCAGAAACTACGAAAATATGATGAGTACGATAATTGGCAACGCTGGAGAGAAGCGTCGATGTAGGTGTTTGTTCGGGATAGAGGTGAGGCATACTTAAGGGGTTACTGTCATCTTGTGCAGTGGTGGAGAAAAACATGCCATAGACGAGAGAGATGTGAGGTACTTGCCTACTGCTGTCTCTCGTAGTATACTATAAAAAACAAAAATGAGAGATGTGGGTGTACTTTTAATTGTTCGGGATAGAGGTGAGGCATACTTAAGGGGTTATGGTCATCTTGTGCAGTGGTGGAGAAAAATATGCCATAGACGAGAGAGGTGTGGGGTACTTGCCTACTGCTGTCTGTCGTAATATGCTATAAAAAAACAAAAATGAGAGATGTGGGTGTACTTTTATTTGTTCGGGATAGAGGTGAGGCATACTTCATAAAAATGCTGAAATAAAAGGCCAAAGATATACCATCATCTTGTGCAGTGGTGTCTTACAACTTTACTCAATTTCTCATTAAACAAATTTGGCGTGTGGTATTTAAATAGATATTGTTTGAAGTGTTATGGAACAGTTTAGTTTTTCAGGAAGGGCGATTGTTGTAGTGGTAGAGATGCGAACCTGTTTTGACGATCTCTTGACAGGACCTGTTTTGACGATCTCTTGACAGGACCTGTTTTGACGATCTCTTGACAGGACCTGTTTTGACGATCTCTTGACAGGACCTGTTATCATCTCTTGACAGGACCTGTTTTGACGATCTCTTGACAGGACCCGTTTTGACGATCTCTTGACAGGACCTGTTTTGACGATCTCTTGACAGGACCTGTTTTGACGATCTCTTGACAGGACCTGTTTTGACGATCTCTTGACAGGACCTGTTTTGACGATCTCTTGACAGGACCTGTTTTGACGATCTCTTGACAGGACCTGTTTTGACGATCTCTTGACAGGACCTGTTTTGACGATCTCTTGACAGGACCTGTTTTGACGATCTCTTGACAGGACCTGTTTTGACGATCTCTTGACAGGACCTGTTTTGACGATCTCTTGACAGGACCTGTTTTGACGATCTCTTGACAGGACCTGGTTTGACGATCTCTTGACAGGACCTGTTTTGACGATCTCTTGACAGGACCTGTTTTGACGATCTCTTGACAGGACCTGTTTTGACGATCTCTTGACAGGACCTGTTTTGACGATCTCTTGACAGGACCTGTTTTGACGATCTCTTGACAGGACCTGTTTTGACGATCTCTTGACAGGACCTGTTTTGACGATCTCTTGACAGGACCTGTTTTGACGATCTCTTGACAGGACCTGTTTTGACGATCTCTTGACAGGACCTGTTTTGACGATCTCTTGACAGGACCTGTTTTGACGATCTCTTGACAGGACCTGTTTTGACGATCTCTTGACAGGACCTGTTTTGACGATCTCTTGACAGGACCTGTTTTGACGATCTCTTGACAGGACCTGTTTTGACGATCTCTTGACAGGATGTTCCACGAAGAAGCAGCTGATTACATAACAAGCAGCATTGCCAGATTGTCGCACTCAGCTGCTTGTATTTCCCGACTTCCTACCCCTAAACTGTCTTCTGGGCTCCAATAACGAAACTCATAGTTATCGTTAAGAGAGTTAGATCCTGATGTTCCTTGGCAATAGTTAGACGTCAGAAACTGTTAAGTACAATGCTCTGAGTACGACAATCTGGCAACAGCGATTACAAGACACACACAAGAGAGAGTGAGAGCTTTCACTTATCTTCATGCGAGGCTTAATATGTCTTTCTACATTGGCCAATCTTTCCGCAGGAGCACGCCTTTGAGTCCAGCCAGAAGTACAAGGAAGGCAAGTACATCATCGAGCTCGCTCACATGATCAAGGACAATGGCTGGGACTGAGTGTGGGCCCCCGGCGGGCAGCGGAGCCTCAGTCTGCACCTGTGACCCCATGGCTCCCCCACTGCTGCTGACGCGCTGCACTGGGGTTGACTACTAATTCGTCGGTCACAGAAGGACTGGAGGCGCCGGGCCCGCTGAGGATGACCGCTGCTTCCCTCTTAGTGTTAGATTGACCTTCCGCGCCCGACTTACTCATGCGCAGTGATCTCAGCCAGTGCATGATGCCGGGGTGTGCTGCGCCGGGTGACTGCTCAACCGAATGATCAATGGCGGAAATTGTCAGAGACCAGATTTCATGTTCAGTGTTTTTGTATACTTCTTTTTTTATATGGACCTCGTGATCTGGAACGCCACACTCAGTTGTGCTGACGAAGACTTGCTTGCTGCGTCCACAGTGGATCAGTCCGTGTTGAAGGGAGGCCTCTGAGAGCAGCAGCACACCCTGAGAGCTGCTGGCACTCATCATCAGCATCACAATCACCATACTTTTTGCATCACTCCCGACTGAGCCGACCCAACGGTTGGCGCCCAGCCACACACCGTCAGTCTGCCAGCCAGCTAGCTCTCGTCCAGTCTCATGGCCTGTCTGTGATGGGCTTTGCCTGCAACCAAACTTGATTTTAATGTGTAGTAAATGTAAAACTAATCTTCCCACCCTGCCACATGCAAGCCTCTTAGACAGATTGTTGTTCTATAATCTCATTGAAAGGAAAACGTAATTGGTTGATAGGCTGCCATCTTTCCTTACGGGACCATAGTGTGATTCAACTTGCCGCTGCAAGATCATTGCAGACACGGAGGAGAAGCTTGGGCTGCAGCTCAGCCAGTGACAGAGACCGGCGTGTGCTCTCCAAGGATGAAAAAAGAGGTATCTTGGCCACTTGAGGCTCACAAAATTTTCCTTTGAAAAGGAACGATTAATTTCCGAGAACTTGTGCCGATCAACAAAAACAGATTACTAGTAACAGCACTTACTGCTTGACCTGTCTTTGGAGCACACAGAGTAATCCTACTTCTTATTTGTCTCGTCCATATTGTATTGCACAGACCACGTGCAAGGAGTGATGGTGTTCCCACTGTGATCTTGTGCATCTAGGAAGCCTGAGCAGTGCAGGCCACCTATCATGATGTGTCTTACTCATTGCCATGCTATGTGATTGGACAATATTTTGACTAATTTTCACTTGTTCTGTACTGTGTACTTTATCCTAAGATTGGTGTTCCCAACAATAGACAAGATCAATGATTGTGCTGCTCACATTTCCACTCCTCAGTCAAGGTATGATGGCTATAGGAATTGGGTGCATTTTCTGCAGTTAACTTTGGTTGAGATTGAGTTGAGGTCAAATTTATGTTCTGCTTTTGCTTTGGTTCAAAATGTACAAAAAAAGACAATTTATCCATAAATTAGTCCACCATGGGTGTGACCTTCTGCCACACCCATGGGCGGGCTGCCCACGCAAAGGTTACAACATTAAACAATCAAAGTTGATGGGAAGGATGTTTTGGCAGTCCCTGATTTGTGTTGTTTTTCTTTTGTATTTTTGAGGCAATGCATCAGTTTGTGTTGATGAACTATTATAGATCAGTATATTTTTTCAAAAATGTGATATTTTTCCTTTAAACACGAGGAAGACCTTCATCCTTGGCTTGAAGGACGGGAACATGTTGTTGGTCGCCAGTATCTGGTGGTGACTCCCACATTGCTGCGGCTCCTTGTTGATCTGATACAGGACGCCACAGGGTCTGCATTGAACTCAAGGATTTTCTTCAAAGTGTTTTGTAATGATTCTTGTGTTCCTGAATGATCTTGTCTGCTATTTCAGGATAGCAAAATAAATTAGCTGGATTGAACAAATTGTCTCTCAACTCAATCTCATTCAGAGTCAAGTGAGGAAAATGCTGTCACTCTCGTCTGGAGGAGCCGTGAGGGTCTCTGTTAGTCTTGAATTACCTTGGATGTTCTTATCCCTGCCAGTGAAATGTTTGCAGCTGTTCAATCGTGACATGTGTAGAACTGAGAATGTTGGTTCATTATTAAGGTATATAAAAAAAACAAAGCTGTAGCGAATATATGTGAGTTGAGGTTGCTTGAACATTTTCATAGCCAAGCAGTAGCCATGTTGTAGATAGCAGAGTTAGCAGAGTGGCGTGCATCTTCTTGGGCGGGACGACCTTCCCGCGGCTCTGGCGATGCGTTAGTGTGGGAGCTGAGGGAAGCCTTCTGTGTATCTTATGTAATCTTTTGGTCTGCTTGGCTGCCTCTCAGCTTGGTGGTGGAACACTGGACACAGCTTTAAACACAGTCAAAGAAGAGGAATCAAGTACCAGCCTTACCACATTATCGGAGGAGTCTTAAGTTTGTTTCATACGCTAGAATATTAGTGTGATATTCAGACTCTAAAAGGAGGCAGAGAGTTAAATTTTTCTTTGTAGTAATGATAAGGCATTTTGTATTGACATATTCAGTTTTTTTCTATGGATTGTGCAATGATTTTTAAGGAAACGGAGGTAGGGGTGAAGTTATGCGGGGGTTTGCCACTCTTGAGTTAGGTTACGCTCAGGTAGATAGACAGAGACTTTTTACTTCCATTAGTTTAACTTTTCATTTTTTGGTGCGTGGGTGTGTGTGTGTGTGTGTGTGTGTGTGTGTGTGTGTGTGTGTGTGTGTGTCATGGATGCAAACTTTTTTCTCATATAACCAGAATTTCTTTTCCAATCTGTCTAATCTCCCTTCTCTATCTCTGTCCATGTCATCTCTCTCCATTGTGGTACCTTACTGGTCTTTTTTTCGCGGGCTGTCCATGGCGGCCGTTCGTAGTGATAATGATTAACATAACGTATCATGAATTGCCAACAGGTTTTCAGCACATTACCTTGCCCTCAATAGCTACGATATTGATCCTGCCTTCCATCTCTGCCATGATTAGCATTGCCTTCCTGCGTTTTCCCCTTTGATCTCGTTCGACCCTTCACAAACTTGGCTAGATTGTGTTTTGTTGTGTTTCCCGGAGGAACACTCGCTCCCCTGCGCCAGGGGAGGACGGGGCTGTCCAGACCTGCTCCCACCAGCCTCTGTCCTGCTCACTTTCTTTCCCCCACACCATCACCAGTCCCCCCTTGCTTACCTCCCACTGGTCCAAATATAACATACTGCAGCATATTCTGACCTTATTAGGTATGTATTTCACTATGTACTGATCTCAGCACATTCTTAGGTATGCACTCAGTGTCCACAACATCCAGCGAGGTGATGCGACCGTGTCAGCTCCTACTTCTGTGTGCTGACCTCAGTACTGACACTGTCATGAACTTAGTACGTAGACGTGTTTCATCATGTGCTGACCTCAGTACGAGCAGTTCTACATTTCATTAATCGTATGCAAATGGTCATAATTGTGTGAAGAGATATTTACTAAAGAGAGATCCCCTCAAGGTGGTCTTATATTTTTACATGGCATTCTAGTCTTTCATTCTAACCAATAGTTCCAAAGTGTGCATGTCTGCCTTGTGTTACATTACAGTACTAGCTGTTTTTATCATGATTCATGGGATGTATTACAAGTGGATGGCGAGAGGCAAAAGCATTATTGACTTCTGTGATAAGGTTGAGAGTTGTGTGACTGAGATATTACTTAGGGCGTACAGTTGCTGCTCGGTGTGATAACATCCCTGAAGGTTACGGCTTGAGTACTGCAGGAACCGTTCTCATGTATTGGGTATCTGAATGTTTAAAACTAGACATATACATATATATAAATAAAAATATATATACATATATATATAAATACTGTATGTAGTGGGACTTCCCGGCTCTGTCAACCGGTTCTAGGGCCATCTGGTTTGTTTTGCCTTTCGTCATAACAATAACCACTGAATGTGCAGGAGACTTTGGCTGTTGTAGTGCTTTTGTGATTGACATTATCATAGAGGAGCTTGGAAGCATTCACATAGGTTAGTTTCCTTTCAATGTTGTATTTCACGGCAACCATCTTGACACTGGTAACTGCTTTTATTTAAGTCCGTATAGAATTCGTTCAAACCTATAGAAACATTTTGCAACACTCAGTAACGACTAAAACCGGTACCCTTTCGGCGTCCCTTCCGACGCCGCGCTTGCCCTCGGTCGAGTGTCTCCCCGGCGATGGCGAACAGCAGCTGCCGTGCGCCCGCAACCGAGGAGTGAACAGGAGCACCCGGACCACAGTACATTCAGATTCTGTCCAGAGTGAGAGGGGTCCATAGTGCTGTGCTTGCCACTTATTACTTAAACCACTTCTCCACTGACTTGTACAGTTTTGTTTGTTGAGTCACAGTGTATACCTTGCTCATGTAATACTGGGGATAAAAAGATATTACGAATGTGTACTCTAGCCATTAAATATATATATATCAGTTTTTTATCAGAGAATATAGGAGCCAGCAGGTGTCAATTGTGTATCAGTGCTGTCCACCTGCTGAGCCGACACCTTCCCGCTGAACCTGCTGCTGTGTTGTCGAGCAGAGATGGTCATGTTTGTTTGGGTTTAAAAGCGCTTTTTGTTGTTGAGTTCCATTTGGTGGATATTCAAATCAAAACCTCCAATGTTGCCTTGATGGAAGGGCCCCTTTGGACCTCCCTCCAGCCTAGTTTTCTTCGCTGTGGAGGCAGGCGCCGAGGGTCAGCCATGAAGAGACCTGTGACCTGACCTCCACCAGCCTCTCTGTTCCTGCTTCTTGTCTTGATGACTTAAAAAACAATGAGTTGTTTTTAATGGTATGAAACAGAATTGTTGCCCACCTTTGCTCATAGTTCATAAGGTATTAGTGTCAATGATGGTGTAATTGGTGATTTGCAGTACTGTATTAATGTAGTTTCATATGTATATACATCATTTTTTACAACCAAGGACGACATACTTCCTTTGGAAAACATTTTTATTTCCATCATGTGAAGGATTCAGGCGGGGTCGGACCAGCATGGAGATAAGGTTCAGGTCTGTGCCACACGCGCACCACCTGAACACTACAAACTGTTGATGTCTGTGATGCTGGTCCTTCCCCGCATGCGTAGTCACAGTCGAGCTTGCTGTCTTCAGTAAATCTGGATGAACCTTGAACCACGAGACTCAAAATGTTCAAATTGCGGCATCGTTCCCTTCGTGCCAGTTCATGATATTCAGGCGGACAGAACGTCGATGACAGACTAAAAGACACCATCCAGATTTACCTCGCTGTATATAGTATTTATTCACAGGAAGCTTACAGTAGTTGCTGCCACCGATGCAGACAGGGATATTTATCTTGATTTTTATTTGTTCTGCCAATGTTCATTACGTCAACATCTGGTTGAATTGAAAATCATAATCTTGACTACAGTAAACTCTCTATTTAATGAAAATCTGATATATTGGACCACAGAAACATTCAAATGGAGACTTTTTTTGTGTGTACAAGTGGAAACTATTTTTTAATTTGCTATTTTACGTTTTTTATTTCATAAGGAAATTTTCTGAAAACTGAATAAAATCAAAACAACAATTCATATCTGATAAAACACTATTAACTACTGTATACACTCTTGTCGTTACTTGAAACACTACCTTGTATGCTGAATATAACAATTTGGTGTTCTGGCTAATTCATCAAATAGAAGTTTACTGTGGAAACGAGAGACCTGCTGAGCTTCTGAGCTGTGCCAGGCTGACGGTGTGTGTGGGTGTGTGTGTGTCAGGGCAAGCTGGTGGGAAGCCTCGGGCACCAGTGGACGTGGGAAAGTATTGCATCATTCCATTGACCGAACATGACCGGCCGAGGGAAGGTCAGGCCAGGAAGTGTGGGTGTAAGAACCTGTTGCCACTTGCTGTATATCATTTTGTTTTGACTGACTTGAAGCATATTTTTCAAGGATTTGCTTTACGTGTTTTTCTTTAGCATTCTTTTGTCAGATGGATCTTGCAAAATTAACCCAACCAAAGTCATAATTCTTGGTGTAATAGTGGGTGAAGATCATCGGTCTTGACGTCATTGATGTTGTTGTGATGTTAAGTGATTGCAACCATGATATAAAAGGGAAAGTGTCTGAGGATGAAGCTACGCTCGACTCGCTCTGACGCACAAACACTCACGCACGCCTCACCTCGCAGGAAGGAGACCAACACACGGCAGGGTCGAGAGCGAAAAACGTAGAACAAAATTAGTTAACCTGGTAGCAGCGGGGATCATGTTTCTTAATGGTCCCTCCAAGCGAGAAAAATGAGAAAAAAATCACCCCTCACACAAACCATTTCATAATATATATCAACGCATTTCTAATCAGTTCTGGGGGGCTTATATCATGGCACAAATTTGGCCCGTCGCTGCTACACGGTAAAGCCACAAATTTGGCCCGTCGCTGCTACACGGTAAAGCCACAAATTTGGCCCGTCGCTGCTACACGGTAAAGCCACAAATTTGGCCCGTCGCTGCTACACGGTAAAGCCACAAATTTGGCCCGTCGCTGCTACACGGTACAGCCACAAATCTGGCCCGTCGCTGCTACACAGTACAGCCACAAATTTGGCCCATCGCTGCTACACGGTACAGCCACAAATTTGGCCCGTCGCTGCTACCGGGTTAAGGAAAAAGTTCTTCACTTAGAAAATTTGCTAAAGACAGTGAGAACCTTTTTTCTGAATCCAGTGTATTCCATCCTCATGCATAAAGTATTTTTGTATCTTATAATGAATGGATTGGCTGCGTCAACGGTAATCTGAGGGATAAATATAGCAATCTGCATAACTAGCAGCAACATTTTTGGTACGTGAATGTCTCACATAAGAAGCTGCTAAATGTGACTTTACACAATAAACATTTACCTACATGCTGTGTGTTTACCCTGGTGGAAGGTAGAGGTGAAGTTTGGGGCATACACGAGAGCTGCGGATGGCCTCCTCAGCGCTCACCTCCGTCACATTGGCCGTGCAGCCTTGTAATGGCCTGAAGTATACCACAGTTGTAATGGTATTTTTCCCCATGTAAGTAGAGTAACCTGGGATGTTTGTGCAACCAGGCAGAGAGAGAGAGAGGAAGGAAGGATGTACACAAGAGGAGAAAAAAAAGTGAGGGGAGAGAGAGAGGCTGGTGGGTAAGTACCAGCGTTGCCAAATTGTCATACTCTGAACATTGCATTTATAATTTTAAGGCTACAAGACCGTCATAATCACACAAACAACAATAGGAAATTAAAGTTAGCGTTAAAACTGTTATTTATTGATGTTTTTTTGTGATTTTTGCCATAGTTATCAGTCAGAAACTACCCTTTACCTAGTCACACAGGGTAGGCGGTGGCTGAGTGGTAGCGTGCTGGGCCCACATTCACCGCGGGTTCGAATCCCCACGCTACCACCTGGGATTTTTCAGTCACTGCCGAGTGGCTTAAAACTACCCACATGCTGTCCTGAAGACCACCCATCAACCCGGACTCTAGAGGAAACCGTCCAAGCGAATCAATAAAAAAACAAAAAAAATAAAAAACGGCCATTATATACCTCCCTCAGGGGTGCGGGGCATATATCCCACACCTCACTCACGGGGAAAAGGGATGGGATTATAATTATTCATCCACATACATCAATATCTATCTTCAATATGTATATAACTCTGTGGATTCAAACCCTGGTTCATGGGTTTGTAGCCAGGCAAGCTAACCACTGCACATTGGAGGGGGTGAAGGAATGGTCCAGCCAATGATATAATGGTCCAAGAAGCTGATATAGAGATGAAAAAAAGACTTACAAGACTGGAATAAAAAGAAGGTAAGAGAGAGAGAGAGAATGAAAATGAGGGAGAATGATAATGGTAAGTCTGAGAATGAGAGATCGAATGAGAATGATCGAGAACTAGGTGATGAGAATGAGAGAATTAAGAATGAAGGAGAAGGAGAATATGAGAATGAGAGAATTAAGAATGAAGGAGAATGAGTTAGGTGATGAGAATGAGAGAATTAAGAATGAAGGAGAATGAGTTAGGTGATGAGAATGAGAGAATTAAGAATGAAGGAGAATGAGTTAGGTGATGAGAATGAGAGAATTAAGAATGAAGGAGAATGAGTTAGGTGATGAGAATGAGAGAATTAAGAATGAAGGAGAATGAGAATATGAGAATGAGAGAATTAAGAATGAAGGAGAATGAGTTAGTTGATGAGAATGAGAGAATTAAGAATGAAGGAGAATGAGTTAGGTGATGAGAATGAGAGAATTAAGAATGAAGGAGAATGAGAATATGAGAATGAGAGAATTAAGAATGAAGGAGAATGAGAATATGAGAATGAGAGAATTAAGAATGAAGGAGAATGAGTTAGTTGATGAGAATGAGAGAATTAAGAATGAAGGAGAATGAGAATATGAGAATGAGAGAATTAAGAATGAAGGAGAATGAGTTAGGTGATGAGAATGAGAGAATTAAGAATGAAGGAGAATGAGAATATGAGAATGAGAGAATTAAGAATGAAGGAGAATGAGAATATGAGAATGAGAGAATTAAGAATGAAGGAGAATGAGAATATGAGAATGAGAGAATGAGTTAGTTGATGAGAATGAGAGAATTAAGAATGAAGGAGAATGAGAATATGAGAATGAGAGAATTAAGAATGAAGGAGAATGAGTTAGTTGATGAGAATGAGAGAATTAAGAATGAAGGAGAATGAGTTAGTTGATGAGAATGAGAGAATTAAGAATGAAGGAGAATGAGTTAGTTGATGAGAATGAGAGTATTAAGAATGAAGGAGAATGAGAATATGAGAATGAGAGAATTAAGAATGAAGGAGAATGAGTTAGTTGATGAGAATGAGAGTATTAAGAATGAAGGAGAATGAGAATATGAGAATGAGAGAATTAAGAATGAAGGAGAATGAGAATATGAGAATGAGAGAATTAAGAATGAAGGAGAATGAGTTAGTTGATGAGAATGAGAGAATTAAGAATGAAGGAGAATGAGTTAGTTGATGAGAATGAGAGTATTAAGAATGAAGGAGAATGAGAATATGAGAATGAGAGTATTAAGAATGAAGGAGAATGAGAATATGAGAATGAGAGAATTAAGAATGAAGGAGAATGAGAATATGAGAATGAGAGAATTAAGAATGAAGGAGAATGAGTTAGTTGATGAGAATGAGAGAATTAAGAATGAAGGAGAATGAGTTAGTTGATGAGAATGAGAGAATTAAGAATGAAGGAGAATGAGAATATGAGAATGAGAGAATTAAGAATGAAGGAGAATGAGTTAGTTGATGAGAATGAGAGAATTAAGAATGAAGGAGAATGAGAGAATATGAGAATGAGAGAAGGAATAAGAATAAGAATGAGAAAATGCATGAGAATGAGGGACAATGAGAATTAATGAAAACTTTAAAGAGGGAGAATGAAAATGGGATATTGAAAATGAGGGGAAATGAGAGAGAGAATATGAGAATGATAATGAGAGAGAGAGAGAGAGAGAGAGAGAGAGAGAGAGAGAGAGAGAGAGAGAGAGAGAGAGAGAGAGAGAGAGAGAGAGAGAGAGAGAGAGAGAGAGAGAGAGAGAGAGAGAGAGAGAGAGAGAGAGAGAGAGAGAGAGAGAGAGAGAGAGAGAGAGAGAATGATAATGAGAGTGAGAGAGAGAGAGAGAGAGAGAGAGAGAGAGAGAGAGAGAGAGAGAGAGAGAGAGAGAGAGAGACTGAGAATGATAAAGAGAGAGAGAGAGAGAGAGAGAGAGAGAGAGAGAGAGAGAGAGAGAGAGAGAGAGAGAGAGAGAGAGAGAGAGAGAGAGAGAGACTGAGAATGAGAGAGCGAGATAATGATCGAGAATTATAGAATCAGAATTAATGAGAGAGAAATAGAATGAAAGAATGAGAATTAACGTAGCAAATGAGTGTCCGTGGGTTGAATTGACTCTGTAATTAAGACTTGCCCAGCTTTACACTAATTTTACATGTTTTGCAAAGTAACTATATATGTTCATTGCACTTCTGATAGTACCCAAAGATCTCTAGATTCCAGAAATGTGACCTGTTTGTGTGTAAAAGCCATGGGAGATGAATTACAGATGACATCCATTAATTAAATTTCCACCAAGGAGCCATTGATCGCATTCTTTTGTATAAGTGTCGTACGCTCTTTTTCAAGCTCAGTTTTCTCGCCTCCTATATGTTTTACCACAAATATCACTTGATTGATTGATTGTTTATTGTTGTAAGTAAAATAATGAAGGGGAAGGGACGAGCTAGCATGCCATCCAAATTAACTCCCAGGCAGTATACAGTGTGATTATGCAATTAAGGATATATGTGTAAGTAGCACCAGGAAACTAAAAATATACAATGGCAGGGGACAAGTGATAAATAAATAAAGGCCTTGGGTTAGTCAGGGGAGCAGAGATAAGGGACTGAAAATATGGAGTACGATATCTAAGGGCAAATGCAGGATACTCAGTGAGCCCTTGCCTGTGATTTGTTGAATTAATGATATAGAAATATTGTATACGTTAATAAGATCATGTTTAATTTATCCATCAATATCATTATCTGTCAGGAATAACGATCTCATGACCACAGTTGCCAGATTATCGTACTCAGAGCTTCGTATTTAACGGTTTTTGACCCTAGCAATTGCCAAAAAGCACCAATAATTAACCATTTTAACGATAACTATATATGAAGGCAGTTATTTGGGTCGAGGAGGCAGTTTTGGGGTCGGAAATCGGAAAACAGGAGGCTGAGTACGACAATCTGGCAACGGTGCTCATGACTCTCATCGACCAGGCGAGTATAGACGCGGCAAGGGGCGGCACAGGCGGGGGATCAAGGCAGACAACGGCGCAGCGGCATGCACGCAGCGGCCACTCAAAGGTGTTGGATTTTCCTGATAATTTTTAAAACATATCTTCAGAGGCCGGTGATACATGGAAATTACTATTCAATAAGGTTACTATTCCCCTAGTTTTCTAATAGGGGTGATAATCGCTTCCAGAAAGACACTCGACCCCATCCGTAAGAGCACTCGACTCCCCTCTCGGCCCCGGCCCGCCGCCCCCGGCTCCCGGGGGCGGCGGGCCATTGCCAGATTATCGTACTCAAAGCATAGTATTTACCGGTTTCTGACGCCTGACTATTACCAAGAAACATGAGAATCTAACTCTTTTAACGATAACTATAAATGAGTTTCGTTATTGGAGCCCAGAAGACAGTTTGGGGGCAAGAAGTCGGGAAATATAAGGGCTGAGTACGACAATCTGGCAACGCTGGACAACGTTGCCAGATTCTCGTACTCTTCCGCTTATGTTTGCCGATATCCGACCCAAAAACAGCTTTCACCACCCAAATAACTGCCTCTATATATGATTATCGTTTAAACGGTTAGTTATTGACGCTTCTTGGCAGCAGTTATTGGCCAGAAACCGGTAAATAAGCGGCTCTGAGTACGATAATCTGGCAACGCTGGACCGGGTGAGTCAGCGGCCCCGTGACAGCCAGGAGGGGAGGACCACGCAGACGGCGCCCTTCATTTTCAGCCTTCACGCCGCTAACAAGGGACTCACGCACTACTAACATTCACTGGCCATGGACCCCGGCGAGGAGGGTGAGGATGAGCACCACAGGGGAGGGCCAGGGTGAACAGGAGGGCTGGGAAGCGAGGAAACAGGTGTGGCGGGCGGGTGGCTGGCCTGTCACCTGTGGGCCGCTCATTAAGCACCTTGCCGCCCAGGTGAAGGTGTTTTAAGGCTTTGGGAGGGAGGGAAGCTGGCAGGGAAGGAGAATTATATGTTTTTATTGTATTCCCAGCGTGACAGTTCTGTATATGCAGGTTGAGTTCATATCAGAGTATAATGGAAAGTTCATCGGGGCGTGTCAGAGATGGATTTTAATTTTTTTTTTCTACAGGAAAGGAGACAGCACAAGGGCACACAGTAAAGGAAATAATATATAAAAGCCCGCTACTCCTGCTCCTGTTAAGAGTTACCCGAGAATTTACAGTTTCACCCAACCAACGATTCTCCTAAGTGGTTCATGTTTTTCTGATAGATGTGAATTGCATGATTTTGTACGTCATTTACGTCGCAAATGTCTAATTTTCGAGCTATGACTCACTTTTATAAGGAATCAATCAGTGGGAGCATACGGCGGGGGGTGCGTCGCCTCGCCCACCCTACACCGCCATTAGGAGGAATAACATAACTTCCCAGGGCTCTGTTAATCAGTGAAGCCTGCTGCTTAACTAGTGAGTAAAGACTTATGACTATATTTGCAGACTGGTGATTGTTAGTGAAGTTTAACATAACATTTTATACTCCATAAAATATACTATACGATTGATTGATTGATTGATTGATTGATTGATAGTTTATTGTTGCAAGTAAAACAACAAAGGAGAAGGGAGGAGCATGCCATCCCAACCCCCAGGCAGTACAGAGTTGATGGAAAATCATCAAAAAACAAATGAAAGCTTACTAGGGGAAAAATCTGACATGGCCGTAGGAAGTCCTGTGAGCTACATTATCCATTGAAATACCCACAACCCATATGAAAGCCTTATGAGATGGGGATGTGGACTCTGCAGAATGAGATTATGGGCCCCAGTTTCAGGATACTGTTAGGAATTAAGGAGAAAGTCCCCCGTGGATTAAAATTGCATCTATGGTCAGCGGCAAATAGAGCTACCATTGGGCCCTGGTGCTGTAAGTAATTACTATAATTGTTATAAACGCTATAGCTATGAAAATCTTAATTTACACACGTCATGCCCGGGCGGTCGGGCCCCCTATGAGGCCGGGCCCTGGTGCTGAGATACCAGCTCCCCCCCCCCCCCCTCTCAGGGCCTGTCTATAGTCATGAATAATTTGTGTGGTGTCTATGTTAGTACCTTTGTTATCATATGAAAATTTCAAGCTGATCAGATAAAATGAAAAATTAGGAAAATTATTTTTCGTTTAGAAAATTTTGAATGCATTTTTCTCAGCCATTTTTTTACTTACTTTCTTGTGACATTCACATCTGATAATTCATTGTTATTCTAACAATTTGTCAAGATGTTTTTGTGAAAACTTTTTGTCAATCCCCAAATTTATTTTTATTTTTGAATTTTTTTTGGAAAATTTTCCCATATATTGAAACTATGCCGTTTTTCAAGAAAACATCTTGAGAAATTTTACTACGATATATGATCTTGTATGTCCTAAAGCTTCATGAAAATCGTGCTGAAAGTAAAACCATAAAATAATTTTATGTTCACTTTGTACTAGTTTTGAGAAAAATGCAATTAAAGTTTTGCTAAAGTTCTTGGGCCCAGTGAAGGCACTATACTGTCAATGCTACTTTCATATGAATTTTATGGGACCAGTAATCACATAGCAGTGGGTGCATAAAAGGATCAGGCACCTTGTGCCCCTTATAAAGGTATTAACGGCTCAAAGGTGCGGGTGTCGCCATCCATCGTGATAAAATGAGCAACTTGTCTTCAATAATTTTTTCTGTACGTCACACCGGTAAAAAGTTGTAATTTTTGGGGAATCTTAGAATTCCAGCCAAATGCGACAACCTAGAAAGAAATGTATTTTGCAGCAGGATGCAGGAGAAAATTTTCTTTAAAACACCTTTTATGCCATTTTTTCAGTTTTAAAGTTAATTTTTCGCTGACTTTGCGTTCAGGGGATCTCATGAGAAAAACTTTTGCGGTCAAAAGGGTGTTAATAGCCCACTGCTGTCAAATTGGTAGCCTATTGCTGCTAAATTGGTAACCTTTTGCCATTAAATTAGTAACCTTGCATTATTGATTTCTTGTTCCACTTTGCCAAAGCTTGGGAGTAAACACTAATACTAATGTGCCAGAGATGAGCTCCGAGGCCACACGTGGCAATAGCAAATGCTCCCATTATAAATACATTAAACTGAGGAAAGGTCAAAATATTAACAGTTTATGCATTACCCGGATGAGAAAATAAAACAATTTTCCACTTGTGAAAAAATTCTCATTCCTTGTTTCTTGGGGCAGACTTATTAAAAAGACTAGCTGTGAGAAGTTGTTTTTATCAAGCAACCAAAAATGCAAGCACCAAACACCTGAATCTAACTCCTCCTTTTGGGTGTATCTAGCAGGCAAGTGTGTTTTGAATATTGAATAAACCTTTCCCAACCTTCATTACAAGTCCTTTCTTCCCTCAGGTGATGGGGGTGGCGGGGGCCTGGAGACGGTGGTGGCGGTGGCAGACGTGGAGGCGGTGGCACGACACCTGCAGCGCGTCGCCCAGGTGATGCTGGAGGAGGACGACAAGCCGTCGGCCGAGCTGGTGACAGCCATCCGCAGCGTCCAGGCCCTGGAGGTGGTGCGCAAGTTTGTGGCCGACCCCCAGACCAAGTCTGTCCTCATACAGCGCTGTGCCACTAAGGGTGTGTGTGTGTGTGTGTGTATTTACCTAGTTGTGACATGCGGGAAAAGAGCTACCCTCGCGCTGTCCCGTCTCCTCATCCACTCTTATCCAACTTTTCCTTAAAATCATGAATGTTTCTTGCACAAACCACCTCCTCCTCCAGTCTATTCCATAGCTCAATGCTTCTGTTTGGAAAGCTAAACTTTTTCACATCTCGCCTGTACGTGGTCGCCCTCAACTTCTTTCTATGTCCTCTTGTTTCTCTCTCGTTCCACACACACACACAGGTCCTCTCTGTCCAGATTCTCCTCTCCTCTCACCACCCTGTACACTGCTATCAGGTCTCCTCTCTCTCTTCTCCAGGGTTGTGAGCCCCATGCTATTGAGTCTCTCATATGTCCGATCACTAAGTTCCGGTACCATCTTAGTTGCCACTCTCTGCACTCTCCAGTTTTCTTATGTTCTTCTTTTTGTGAGGAGACCAGACCACTGCTGCATACTCCAACCTTGGCCATATCATTGTAACTATTATTTTCTTCATCTCGTCCAAATACACAAAGGCTGTCCTTATGTTCCTCAGCAAATTCATAGTTTGTCCCGTTATCCTGTTGATGTGTTTGTCCGGTGACATGTTCTCTGAGATAGTCACTCCCAAATTTTTCTTCCATTCCTCTGCATATTATCTCATTTCCCATCTTATAATTGTATTCACATCTACTGCTCCTACCAAACTCTATTTTTTTACATTTCCCAAGGTTGAATTCCATCTGCCATGTACCACTCCACTCCCATATTTTACCCAGGTCCTCTGCAATGCCTCACAGACCTTCACATCATTCACTCGTCTCAATAGCTTTGCATCAGAGGCGAGTGAATGATGTGACGGACTGTGAGGCATTGCAGAGGGACCTGGATAAAATATGTATGTGTGTGTGTGTGTGTGTGTAACTTGGAATGAGCTGGGTTAGGAATTCTAGCAGTAAATATTTTTTGGTTATATATTTTAAGAACACTATTGAGAATGAAGTCCTATTTTTCTCCCTTCCCCCTCAGAGGACACAGAGGAGGGAGCTGAGGTGGAGGAGGAGAAGGAGGTGGTGTATCACATCTCCAGCGGTGTGTACTTCACCTCCATAAAGATGAACAGGTGAGGAGAAATAAATGAATAAATAAACAAATGAATAGGAGACTGATCTCTATCATCCTCCTTTTGGTTAACTTCTGTACAAATGAAACTCAGGTAATACAAATAAGGTACTACCAGGTAATATATGAAGCTCTACAGGTAACTTAATTAAAGCCTCATTCAGCAGGGAGAGATTACAGAACAAGTTTTGAACGTGATTAATTGCTTGATTATTTTTTTGGGGTCACGTCAGGTCAGTGGGTCATTGGTCTTCACTGAATTGTCTTCCTTGGTATAGAATGGTAGTGCAAGGTTAGGGGCACAGTTTTGTCTAATACAGGAATAAATCCCTTTTATTATGTTATATTTTCCTCTTAATTAGAAATGATAACAGTGTCTCCTTTCCCCTCACCTCAGCCTGTTGTGTCTGAAGCGCGGTGGAGTGGTGGAGGCGGACAAACCCATCGGCTCTCAGATCCGCACGTGGAGTCTCAGCGAGGGGTCCCCCTACGAGACCCTGCATGACTACGTGGCCAATGCCTTCGCCCCTTACTTCAAAGCCTACGTTAAGGAGACCGGCAAAATTGAGAGGTGGGTTGGGGGTGGAGACTGGTGCTGGTGAAGGTGAAAGGAGTGTGGGGTGTTTGCTATGAGTTATAAGCTATGCCCATAGAGCCCAATGATAATTCCAGTGATGGCTTTTTAGCGCTGTTATCCATTTCTATTGACCTTCAGATTTTTGCATTTAACCGTGTAGCAGCGATGGGACAAATTTGTGGCTTTACCATGTAGCAGCGATGGGCCAAATTTGTGGCTTTACCGTGTAGCAGCGACAGGCTAAATTTGTGGCTTTACCGTGTAGCAGTGACGGGCCAAATTTGTGCCATGATATAAACCCCCCAAAATAGATGATACATAATCTGATCACAAGTGCTTTGATATATATATAATGAAATGGTTTGTGTGAGGGGTGATTTTTTCTCGTTTTTCTCGCTTGGAGGGACCATTAAGAAACATGATCCCTGCTGCTACTGGGTTAATGAACTTTCCCATCCCTGTTTCAATTCATAAGACAATGTTGATGTGCATGCCTGATGTGTACACTTTTGCGTGAGACCAGCATGTTTGATGTGTGTGTTCCTTGGTGGTGCAGGGATGGGGACAAGATGGCCCCGTCGGTGGAGAAGAAGATTGCTGAGCTGGAGATGGGGCTGCTTCACCTCCAGCAGAACATTGACATTCCAGACATTTCTCTGCCCATACACCCAACAGTGGCACAAGTAGGTGGCTAACTGGGTACTGGGAACCACAGGGGAATCCTTTTATTTATGATGTGAAGATGTTTGTTCTAATTTTATATCGGGGGCTTCGTGGTGCAGTGGTTAGCACACTCGGCTCACAACCGAGATAGCCTGGGTTCGATTCCCGGGCGGAGTGTAAAAATTTGGGTGGCTTTTCCGATACCCTACGCCCCTGTCCACCCAGCAGTGAATGGGTACCAGGTATTAATCGGGGGTTGTGTCCCATCTCCTGGGGTCTGTTCCCTTCTATAATTCCTTCCCCTTCTGTCTCTCTGGCATATGACCACAGATGTTGCGCCGACTAAACAAAACTTTCCAAACTTTCATAAGGCTCTTTTTGTTTATTTCTTTAGTATTTTCAGAAGGCTCTTTTATGTTTGTAGTGAGAGCCTCTTTGCCCCACAGGTGATCAAGATGTGTGCCGATGAAGGGACCCGGCCCAAGGTGGCAGACTTCGGGGACCGTGTTGAGGACTCTAACTTTCTCAACCAGCTGCAGAACGGTGTGGCGCGCTGGATCAGGGAGATACAGAAGGTGGGAACTCCTCCTCCTCTTCCTCTAGTTGCTTCCCTTTTCCCCTGCTAGTGTAAGAGGCACAGCTTTTGATATTTAACCTGGTAGCAGCGGGGACCATGTTTCCAAATGGTCCATCTAAGCGAGAAAAATGAGAAAAAATCATCATTCACACAAACCATTTCATAATACATATCAAAGCATTTCTGATCAGTTTATGCATCATCTATTTTTTGGGGTTTAAATCATGGCACAAATTTGGCCCGTTGCTGCTACACGGTAAAGCCACAAATTTGGCCCGTCGCTGCTACACGGTAAAGCCACAAATTTGGCCCATTGCTGCTACCAGGTTAAATTGATTGACTAAGTAAACAGATGGTGTTCCCTCACCCACAATGTCATCTGAACTCTAGAGAAACAAGTATGATCATTTTGGAGGGTCCATATCCCACTCTACCTTAAACCCATCTCCTCTCTTCTGTCTAATCGTTAAAATCCACTGACTATACTATTCTCAAACATTCCCAGCTCCCCTTATTATGCTTCACTTCTCACGGTTAGGGAAACAGGCAAAATGTAAAAATTCAACATTCTATTCCCTTAAAACAAGAGATGAGCTCCGAAAGAGTGATTTGATTTAGTTCTTAGTTGACAAGGTTGTACAATGGTCCTTAAAGTCTTACTGTTGACGTTCCATTGAATGCATCTCTTCCCCTTCCTCTGTCAAGCCCCACCAACACTTGCCTCTATTGACAATCTCTTTCTTTATACAGGTGACCAAGTTGGACAGGGACCCCTCCAGCGGGACAGCCTTGCAGGAGATCAGTTTCTGGCTCAACCTTGAACGTGCGCTACTCAAGATCCAGGACAAGAGAGAGAGTCTGGAAGTGGCACTCACCCTCGATGTCCTCAAGCATGGCAAGCGCTTCCACGCCACTGTCTCCTTCGACACAGACACAGGTAAGGGGAAAGAGGAGGAGGAGGAGGAGGAGGCCATAGTTCTCTAGTGTGATATACAGCTCAACCTCCTACCATATCCCATCTTGTAGCTTAAAGAAAGTATTAGGCTCTAGATGTCAATGGTTATGGATCAAACAGAAGGGCTCTATCGTGTTGGGTTGGGATGAGTCAGGAAGAAAATGGCAAGGCTAGGAATTCGGACTGAAAGGCATTTGACTGAGAAAACTGTGGGGAAGCAGTTCATGATGTTCAATGATGAGTAGATAAGAGGAAGAGAACATCTTATGAGAAAAAATTGTCAGATTGCTTCAGAACCCCTCTCTCATTCTAGTCAGGGGTTAACCCAGTAGCAGCAGGGATCATGTTTCTTAATGGTCCTTCTAAGCGAGAAAAATGAGAAAAAATCACCCCTCACACAAACCATTTCATAATATATATCAAAGCATTTGTGATCAGATTATGTATCATCTATTTTGGGGGGGTTATATCATGGCACAAATTTGGCCTGTCGTTGCTACACGGTAAAGCCACAAATTTGGCTCGTTGCTGCTACATGGTAAAGCCACAAATTTGGCCCATCGCTGCTACACGGTAAAGCCACAAATTTGACCCATCACTGGTACCGGGTTAATTAAGGAGCTGGAGTTTAGAGGTTACAAAAGTAAGGCATGACAAACATTGATATCTTCGAAGACCCCCAGTTAGTTAAGAAATGACTAGTGAAATTAGGGACAATAGATTACTTAATTGAAGCCTATCACGTAACAATGAACCACACCCTCTAACACCACCACCACTACCCACTCTCAGGTCTGAAGCAAGCTCTGGCCACAGTGAATGACTACGCCCCCCTCATGAAGGACTTTCCCCTCAACGACCTGCTGGCGGCCACTGAGCTGGAGAAGATTCGCTCAGCCGTGCAGGCCATCTTCAACCACCTGCGTAAGATTCGCTCCACCAAGTACCCCATCCAGCGCGCCCTCAGGCTGGTGGAGGCCATATCCCGGGACCTCTCCTCACAGATCCTGAAGGTGGGCTCTCACGCAGACTCCTTACTCTCAAGATGGGCGTAGTTTAGTTCAACATGAGTGGTGTGAAAGATAAGAGTTTACGGTTCATGTCATCTTGAGGTTGTGTGCTGTGTATAATAGGGAGTCAAAGTTTTATTCTCTACCCATTTTGAATTATGTACATCCTGGGCCCAGTATCGTATCAGATGTTTTTCACCCAAATGACATTATGGGTCGGAATCACATACTGAGAATGATGCTGTATGTGGTTGTTCAAAGTTAGATTGATTTATTTGAGCATGTAACTTCGCACTTGGGAGAGTTGAGTAAGATTGCTTCTTGCCTCAACGAGAGACCCCGGGTTCAATTCCTGGGTGGAGTGGAAAAATTTGGGGGGCTTTTCCGATACTCTACGCATCTGTCCGCCCAGCAGTTAATGGGTACCAGGTATTAATCGGGGGTTGTGTCCTGTCTCCTGGGGTCTGTTCCCTTCTCCTATAATCCCTTCCCCTTCTGTCTCTCTCCGGCATATGACCACAGGTGTTGCGCCGACTAAACCAAACTCCTTTTTTCATGGCTCAGTAGTGAAGAAATATGCCTTATTCCTACCATATATGATGATGATGGATTCCTATTACGGAGACAGTTCTAATTGCATCCATAATTTACCATCAAGCAGAGTGTGGAGATAATTGTTTTGTTTCCTCATGGTTCAGGTGTTGGGTACCCGTCGGCTGATGCACATTGCCTTTGAGGAGTTCGAGAAGGTGATGAGCCAGTGCTTTGATGTGTTCGTCACCTGGGATGATGAGTACGAGAAGCTTCAGGGGCTGTTGAGGTAAGTCTCTAGGAGGAGGAATCACTCAGGTTGACAAACACCCACTCTTACATTGGCTAACATATGTCCTATTTCACAAACTCTCTACATGGTCACCTCACCAGTTCTTTATCTTGTCATGCTTTTTCCCCGGCCTTATCATTGTAACTATCATTCTCTTCATCATTTCTTCGTCCAAATACACAAATGCCGTCCTTATGTTCCTCAGCAAATTCATAGTTTGTCCCGTTATCCTGTTGATGTGTTTGTCCGGTGACATGTTCTCTGAGACAGTCACTTCCAAATCTTTTTCTTCCACTCCTCTGCATATTATCTCACTTCCCATCTTTTAATCATATTCACATCTACCACTCCTACCAAACTATTTTTTTACATTTCCCAAGGCTGAACTCCATCTGCCATGTACCACTCCACTCCCATATTTTACCCAGGTCCTCTGCAATGCCTCACAGACCATTTACTCATCTCAATAGCTTTGCGTCATCTGCAAACATACATGACTGGTCACTCTGTCCACCATATCATTTATATATATTTATGTATATATATATGTGTGTGTGTGTGTGTTTATATAATCTACTCCTCCCTGGTAATCATCACATATTCCCTTTTCCCTCACAACAACAGAGACATTGTGAAGAAGAAGCGCGACGAGCAACTCAAGATGGTTTGGCGAGTGTCCCCGGCCCACAAGAAGCTCCAGACTCGCATGGAACAGATGCGTAAGTTCCGGCGTCAGCACGAGCAACTGAGGACAGTGATTGTGCGTGTGCTGCGTCCCACTGTTGTCAAGACCACTACACTGGCGGACGGCGACACGGCTGACCTCAAGCCGGAGATGGATGCCGCTGACCTTAACGCTATCGAAGAGGTGAGGAGGAGGCTGTTGGTTTAGTTTTGAAGGTGTCTGTTAGTTGACCTGGTTCTCATTACAGAATTATATAGTTTCCCTGATTGTTCTCTTTATGGATCAGTGTTTGAGGGTTGGGGAAGCTGTTGTATTGGTTTTGAAGATGTCTGTTAGTTGACCTGGTTCTTATTACAGAATTATATAGTTTCCCTGATTGTTCTCTCTATGGATCAGTGTTTGAGGGTTGGGGAGGCTGTTGGTTTAGTTTTGAAGGTGTCTGTTAGTTGACCTGGTTCTTATTACAGAATTATATAGTTTCCCTGATTGTTCTCTCTATGGATCAGTGTTTGAGGGTTGGGGAGGCTGTTGGTTTAGTTTTGAAGGTGTCTGTTAGTTGACTCGGTTCTTATTATAGAATTATATAGTTCCCCTGATTGTTCTCTCTATGGATCAGTGTTTGAGGGTTGGGGAAGCTGTTGTAATGGTTTTGAAGATGTCTGTTAGTTGACCTGGTTCTTATTATAGAATTATATAGTTTCCCTGATTGTTCTCTTCATGGATCAGTGTTTGAGGGTTGGGGAGGCTGTTGTATTGGTTTTGAAGATGTCTGTTAGTTGACCTGGTTCTTATTACAGAATTATATAGTTTCCCTGCTTGTTCTCTCTATGGATCAGTGTTTGAGGGTTGGAAACACAAACGTCTCTTGTGAATTAATCTTTGGAGACTAATTGTTATTATTTAGGATAGTGATCAGGACAAGTATCCAAAATTGACCTCTCTTTTGGCCTTTTGCTGGAGGAGCCCTTAGTGGTTGTTTTTTTGCCCTGTGATAAAAAAGATTGTCTCAACGTCTTACAATTATGTTTCCTGTCATGCAGTTGATTATTTAAACCTTGAGCCAAGCAGTGGTTTGATTTATGTTAAAGTGTGTTCAGTTGTCAATGAGAAGGACAGACTGCCATCATCAGAGTGAATGACCGAGGTATTTAGGATCATGCAGAAGCACCCACCTCAAGATAAAGTGAAGCAAGAGAAGATGGCACCACTATAAACACTTGCCGAACACTGGAGCAGACTTCAATCCAGGCCCCTCAAGAGAGTCTGCCAGCGCTTCAGGAGTACACGAAAAAAAAAAAAATAATAATAATAATAAAAAAAAAATTGTAAGCTAACAGATTATCCTCTTGGTTGCAGGTGAACCTTGCCTACGAGAACGTGAAGGAGGTGGACGGCCTGGACATTAGCAAGGAGGGCACTGAGATGTGGGAGGCGGCTCTGAAGCGTTACGACGAGAGGATCGATCGTGTTGAGGTGAGCGCCCGGCCGTGAGTTGGTTGTCTCTTGCTTCTGCCAATACTGTCTTGTCTTATATACTGCTAAATAGATCTTAAACCTCTATCTTATTTCATGGCGCTATTTTCGTTTGTAATATATATCAACGACCGGACCTGATCTGCCATGTCACACCGTACCATCCCTTCCTCTCCTCAGACTCGCATCACAGCGCGCCTCAGGGACCAGCTGGGCACGGCCAAGAATGCCAACGAAATGTTCCGTATCTTCTCGCGGTTCAATGCCCTGTTCGTGCGGCCACACATCCGCGGCGCTATCCGGGAGTACCAGACACAGCTCATCCAGAGGGTCAAGGATGACATTGAGAGCCTCCATGAGAAGTTCAAGGTTAGTGCTTCTCTTTTTTTCCATCCTATTTCCTATTTACGTAAGGAACAGTTTCTTGAATTCCGATTCCCGGGCGGAGTGGAAGAATTTGGGCGGCTTTTCCGATACCCCACGCCCCTATCCACCCAGCAGTGAATGGGTACCAGGTATTAATCGGGGGTTGTGTCCCGTCTCCTGGGGTCTGTTTCCTTCTATAATTCCTTCCCCTTCTGTCTTTCTCCAGCATATGACCACAGATGTTGCGCCGATTAAACCAAACTTTCCAACTTTTCTGGTTTCAATAAATAAGTTTGCATCTGGCAGGTAGCTGATTCAAGCTCCAGTTGTAGTACATGAAAATGGTCACCTGATTGTTTTGTATTGTCTCACCTCGGCAATAACACGAAGTTTGGATATTCTGTGCATTAATATTTTCCAGGGGTCGGGTTCTGATTGTGTGCATTCCTCCACAGGTGCAGTACCCTCAGAGCAAGTGTTGCCGCATGAGCACAGTGAGGGACCTGCCTCCCGTGTCTGGCTCCATCATTTGGGCCAAGCAGATTGACCGGCAGCTGACGGCCTACATGAGGCGTGTGGAGGATGTGCTGGGCAAGGGCTGGGAGAGCCATGTGGAGGGGCAGAAGCTGAAGGGTGACGGAGACTCCTTCAGACTCAAGCTCAACACTCAGGATATCTTTGATGACTGGGCAAGAAAGGTACAGTGCCTCTCCCCTCCTCCCATCGACCTCACTCCTTGCCTCTTCCATGACGCTGATGTAAAGAATTAGAGAACTTATATAAATTCTCACCTTCTTTTTCCTGCCAGCAATAAGCACCTTGAATTATTTGATGACTGGGCAAGAAAGGTACAGTGCCTCTCCCCTCCTCCCATCGACCTCACTCCTTGCCTCTTCCATGACGCTGATGTAAAGAATTAGAGAACTTATATAAATTCTCACCTTCTTTTTCCTGCCAGCAATAAGCACCTTGAATTATTTGATGACTGGGCAAGAAAGGTTCAGTGCCTCTCCCCTCCTCCCATGGGCCTTATAAATTCTCACCTTCTTTTTCCTGCCAGCAATAAGCATCTTGAATTATTTGAAGACTGGGCAAGAAAGGTTCAGTGCCTCTCCCCTCCTCCCATGGGCCTTATAAATTCTCACCTTCTTTTTCCTGCCAGCAATAAGCACCTTGAATTATTTGATGACTGGGCAAGAAAGGTTCAGTGCCTCTCCCCTCCTCCCATCGACCTCACTCCTTGCCTCTTCCATGACGCTGATGTAAAGAATTTGAGAACTTATAAAGTCTCACTCTCTTTTTCCTGCCAGCAATAAGCACCTTGAATTATTTGATGACTGGGCAAGAAAGGTTCAGTGCCTCTCCCCTCCTCCCATCGACCTCACTCCTTGCCTCTTCCATGACGCTGATGTAAAGAATTTGAGAACTTATAAAGTCTCACTCTCTTTTTCCTGCCAGCAATAAGCATCTTGAATTATTTGATGACTGGGCAAGAAAGGTTCAGTGCCTCTCCCCTCCTCCCATCGACCTCACTCCTTGCCTCTTCCATGACGCTGATGTAAAGAATTAGTGAACTTATAAATTCTCACCTTCTTTTTCCTGCCAGCAATAAGCACCATGAATTATTTGAACTTTTACTCTATTATGATCTGATAAAAAATGCAAGTTTGTGAGCTAATGGGGTCTTCGTAGTGCAGTGGTTAGCACACTTGGCTCACAACCTAGAGAGCCCGGGTTCGATTCCCGGGCGGAGTGGAAAAATTTGGGCAGCTTTTCCGATACCCCACGCCCCTGTCCACCCAGCAGTGAATGGGTACCAGGTATTAATCGGGGGTTGTGTCCCGTCTCCTATAATTCCTTCCCCTTCTGTCTCTCCGGCATATGACCACAGATGTTACGCCGACTAAACGAAACTTTCTACTTTTGTGAGCTATTTTGCTGTACTAGGCATTATGTTCTGTTAGATAGTCTTTCTTTGTGTTGAGTGTAAGGAGGAGTGGGACTGGCTTGTCATTTGTACAGGGAAAGTGTTGACTGCAAACTGTGGGGTGTGGAGCATACATACAGTGTCATCTTATGGCAAAGGCGTAAAATAACTGAGAGATTAAGGGATAAGTAAAATTGCCTTGCCCATATTACTTTAGGGGAAGAGTTTTCAAATGAGCTTGCATGTCCCAGAGTTTATATTTTTTGTAATTTTCCTTAATAATACTTCCACTATCATCTGAGCAGAAGTACCACTATAACAGGCTTTTTTTATACTCATTTTTGTATTTTCTTTTTGCCCGTGTACTGAATAGGATGGTCTGTTTTGAAGGTGTTTACTCTCCCCTCAGGTTCAGCAGAGGAACTTGGGTGTGGCCGGCCGTATCTTTGCCATCGAGACACACCGCTCCAAGACAGGCAAGGGCAATGAGTGCAAGCTGAAGGTCAATTTCCTCCCGGAGATCATCACCCTATCCAAGGAGGTGAGTGTGTTTCAAGGGCAGGTGTCGGGTTGTGGCCAGTGGGGGATTATGCTTTAGAGGTAGTCACCAGCTTGATCACTTTAGGACGAAAACAAATAATGTCAAACCTTATACGGGGGCTTCATGGTGCAGTGGTTAGCACACTCAGCTCACAACCGAGAGAGCCTGGGTTCGATTCCCGGTCGGATTGGAAAACTTTGGGCGGCTTTTCCGATACCCTACGCCCCTGTCCACTCAGCAGTGAATGGGTACCAGGTATTAATAGGGGGTTGTGTCCCGTCTCCTGGGATCTGTTCTCTTCTATAATTCCTTCCCCTCCTGTCTCTCCGGCATATGACCACACGCCGACTAAACGAAACTTTCCAACTTTTCTCAGGTCCTTGGATTTGTAGCCAGGTGTGTCATCCATTACATTGTGGTGCATTCAAGCTGGCAAAATTTACCTCACTGTCTGGAAGTAGATACACAGTTAATGTCTGTCTTTATCTCAGGTGCGCAACTTGAAGAACCTGGGTTTCCGGGTCCCGCTGGCCATCGTCAACAAGGCTCACCAGGCCAATCAGCTGTACCCCTTCGCCATCTCCCTCATTGAGAGTGTGCGCACCTACGAACGGACGCTGGAGAAGGTGAGGCGCTGTGTGCTGTTGTTTGCTCTTACAAGATATAAAGAAGGAAAAGGTGTGGCATGGTGGTGACACTCCTCATCCTCAATCTCAACCCTTAGAGGCTAGTGATCATTGAATGGCAGACTTGAAAACTAAAGACCTGTACCAGAATGGGCCAGAACGATGTGTTGTTTCAAGCAGGATACAGACTCTTAACCCGGTAGCAACGGGGACCATGTTTCTTAATGGTCCCTCCAAGCGAGAAAAATGGGAAAAAAATCACCCCTCACACAAACCATTTCATAATATATATCAAAGCATTTGTGATCAGTTTATATATCCTCTATTTTTGGGGGTTAAAATCATGGCACAAATTTGGCCCGTCGCTGCTACACGGTAAAGCCACAAATTTGGCCCGTTGCTGCTACACGGTAAAGCCACAAATTTGGCCCGTTGCTGCTACATGGTAAAGCCACAAATTTGGCCCGTTGCTGCTACATGGTAAAGCCACAAATTTGGCCCGTCGCTGCTACACGGTAAAGCCACAAATTTGGCCCGTCGCTGCTACACGGTAAAGCCACAAATTTGGCCCGTTGCTGCTACACGGTAAAGCCACAAATTTGGCCCGTTGCTGCTACATGGTAAAGCCACAAATTTGGCCCGTTGCTGCTACACGGTAAAGCCGCAAATTTGGCCCGTCGCTGCTACACGGTAAAGCCACAAATTTGGCCCGTCGCTGCTACACGGTAAACCCACAAATTTGGCCCGTCGCTGCTACCGGGTTAAATCTCCATGCCACCTCTTTTTCTTCCCTTGCAATAGGAGAAACCACTTCAAATATTTGAGAGTGACTGTGACCAAGGTTGTGAGTGATGATTGAGGTTTTTGAGCTTGCTTTTGCTGTTTATAAATGCTGGCTAGTGTGGCAAGACTCTGATATTTGAAGTGGCCTTTTGTTTTTCTGCATCATGGGGGCAAGGCTGTTGCTTTTCCAATATTAGAGGATGATAATGAGGTTTAGCTATTAAGGGATTGAGTGGCAGTTTTTCTCAGCTGATGTGTGATGATTAATAGAATGCTAACTTGCAAGAAGATATCAAAGGACTGAACAGGCATCGGGGGAACAATGAAATGATTTGTATATATTTTCTAAGATGAAGCTGGCCATTTTACTAGTGTTTTTTCCCCTAGTGGTTAGCAGAGGACCAAAGAGTAGTGACATTGAAGTGAACATAAAGTCTGTGTACTCCCTTTCTCTCTGTCCATCTGTCTACCTGTGTCTCTCTTATTCACCCTTTTCCTGTTTCCTCCTGTCTTCATGTTTTGGTCATCCTCTTGAAGTGTTTCTTGACCACTGATTTGTGTCCCCATGACCCACCCTGTTGTTGATATTGACACACTGGCGCCACAGCTGTTGTCGCGAGGGGGACCCCACAGCCCCGCCATCAAGGCCACCTCCTTGGTATGTCCCTCCTCGCCCAAGTCTGTGTGGCTTCATCGTTAATCATGCCATAACCGCGCTCTCTTGTCATCCTTGGCCGCCTCCCACGCCTTCCTCCCTCCCTCCCTCCCACTGCACCTCACATGATGCCACTCGCTGTAATGGACTGGCATGTTGACGGCCTTTTGTGGTCCTTAAAGAGAGCACTTGCAAAGATTCCGGTGTCATGTGAGGCCAAAGCATTTCTAGTCTTGGAAGCTGGATTTCTTTTTAACATTTTCTGAACGTCTCCTGTGCTGTACTCCTGTGGACAAACCATAGCTGCATGACTTTTTTTTAAGTAAACATTGAAGTTGTAACTCCACATGGTTTCATATGTGGGGACTGTAGGCAAAGCTTAATTTTTAATATATTGACACCCTGCCATTGTCCTGGGCATCATTTGTTTAGCCCAGAGAGGAAGGTAAAAGGTGAGACATAGTTGATATATGTGCTTCTCCCTCCCCCCTCCCCATTCATCTCAGGTGCATCCCCTCCCCCTGTGGCTTACTTCCCATTGGCTGTAGTTCATTGTCAGTTTCTTCTCCTTAGTGCAGCAGCAGGATGGCTCTGTGTAAAGCTTAGTGACTGCATTCAAGAGATTGTATCAAATGAGTATCGGCGTATTACACTGTATTTTGAGGGCCCTGTGCGTGTTGTGATCCCAGACTTTTGCGATGAGCTATAGGGCTTAACACTTGCCATGGTGTGTAGCTTGATGGAGCACTGTTGGATGGCTGCGCATGATGGCAAAAGAATACTTCATTTTAACATCTGATGTAAACATTTAAATTTTCCACTCAATAGAGGGAGTTGCATGTTTGAAGTGACTAACATCAGAGGACATGCATGTTGAATATTTTTGGGGTCCAGGGCACCCTTCACCTTGCCGGCCCTGAGACGAAGGAGGCCACATACCCCACACTCATGGACTAGGGTCTTGAGGCCATCACAACAGTGTGCTGCCCAGAGTGGCATGCACCATTTTCTGGGCTCCTCATATTTGATGTCAGTGCTTACTGGTCTGGTGTAATATAATGCTTTAAGACTACTCTTAGCATGGCAGCCCTCCATGCTATCAACAAAACAACAACAGCAGTGAAGGTTTGGATATATTGTTATCTTAGAGCTCCAATCTTCACATGATTAAAACATACACATCATTAAGAGTAAATTATAGTATTGATGGAGGAAATAAGTTTACTATATAGTTGTTACAGCGTGGCTCAAGAGATGTCATTTAAAAACTTCAGTATCCCTAGTTCAAAGCTTTTAAAGACTCTGTTAATAGTCGTGTAGTAATGTTTTCATCACCTTTTTCAGATGGAAGACAAAACCAACATCTTGCTGCTCGTTGCCGGCATGCGCAAGGAGGTGCAAGGACTGGTGTCTGAGGTAAGGCAGAGACTTATGGTTACCACTGTAGGGGATAAAGGAGTGGACACATTAACTTAAGTGTATTACTGTGTTGAATGGAAGAGGTGTGAGAAATTGTAAAAAACTTTTGCACTGGGGTGAAGGGAAGAAGTGAAGCGACAGACTTTAAAGTGGTTTGGCCACATGGAGCGAATGGAGGAGAGTAAGATGACCAGAAGGGTGTATGTGAGTGAGATAGAGGGAGGGAATGCTAAAGGGCAACCTCCAGTTTTATGAGACATTACAGAGCAAAATCACTGCTTCCAGGCAACCCTTGACTTTGACCTTGAATATGTAAGATACTGGACAGTTTTCAGACATTTACCTTGTATTAGTTGCCTTGTATTCCAACGCGTCATGACCGCCATAGTTGTATGCATGGTGGTACGGAGGGAGAGATAAGAGAAAGGGCATTGCAAGGAAGAATGGTGGTAGGGTCTTTGGGATGAATCATGAATGGCAGAAGTGTGAGCATGGAGGTAAAGAGGGATTTGAGTAACACAATAATATACCAACAATAATATACCAACCCTCACATATGCAAGTGAAACATGGGCCGTGACCTGATTATAGGTAAAGTTAGTTAAACAGCATTTTGTTAACAAGTGTGTATCAGATTATTAGAGATATTTATGTACTTTTTGATGAGACTTCTCTGACAATCATAATATTCTTTGCTTTTCTCACCCTCCATCCTTCCACCTTCCAGGGCATGTCCTTGGTGTGGGAGTCATACAAACTGGACCCATACGTGCAGCGGCTGGCTGAGTGCGTCTTCAGTTTCCAGGAGAAGGTGTGTGTAGGGGCCGGCAGGGGGAGGGACCAGGTGTTGCTGTCTGGGTCTCATGATGATTGCCTTCTAGTCTTAGGAAGTGTTAAGTTAATGTCTGGCTTAGGATCTCAGGTTTAGTAGAATTATTATGCACTGAAAGAGAGTAATACTAGTGTATATTGTGCTGAAATAACTAGGTTAATGTGTATGTTTTATTATGAGTGAGTTGTTGTTCCACTTATTTTGTTGCCATCCTGTTGATAGTGAGGGTGACAAATCACTATGTATTTTTGTCTTGGCAGTAATTTAGTGTATGATTTATCAGATTTATTTCTAATTACAACTTGGAGGTTCAGTACCATTTAGAGGAATGATATCACCAATCATCCACTTCCCCATGGTGCAGGTGGATGACTTGCTGGTACTGGAGGAACAGCTGGATGTGGATGTGCGGTCACTGGACACCTGCCAGTATGCCCACTCCACCTTTGCCGAGATCCTCAACAAAATTCAGAAGGCAGTGGATGACCTCTCCCTCCACCAGTACTCCAACCTCCACATCTGGGTGCAGAGGCTGGACGAGCAGGTGGGTCTCCTTCTCATGACTCATCTTTTATTTATCTGTTTATTTATTTATTTATTTTATACGTGAACACCTATAGTGCCGGTAGGCTTGCTTGAGGGGCCTGGATGGTGTTCGGTCCTAGCCCGTCATGGCACAGGCAAGTGTTTATAGTGGCGCCATCTTCTCTTGGCTCATGCTGCCCCCCGGAACTCGTTCTTGATTCACTTGGACGGTTTCCTCTAAAGTCCGGGTTGATGGGTGGTCTTCAGGACAGCATGTGGGTAGTTTTAAGCCACTCGGCGGTGACTGAAAAATCCGAGGTGGTAGCGTGGGGATTCGAACCCACGTCGCCCATCATGCGATGAATGTGAGCCCAGCACGCTACCACTCAGCCACCGCCTACCCTAGAAGTGAAACATTGTGGTGTCCAGATTTTGAATAAGTACTGCCTGTAAGAAAGAAAATTGCAGATCAAGTAAACATGTGGAATAATTACAGAATTATAACAGAATAAGGCAAACCATGTCATCTATACAAGTGTGTGTGTGTGTATCTTCCCTCAGCTAAGTCATGTCTTGGTGTATTGCAGGTTGAGAAGAAGCTCGCCACCCGCCTCCAGGCTGGCCTCCAAGCGTGGACAACAGCTCTCCTTGGGCAGCGACAGAAGGATGAGGACATTGACATTCCCATGGACACTGACACCCCAGACAAGCCCACCCACAAGCCTGGAGGAGACCCCAAGGTGAGGGTGCCTGTCTGCTGGGGGGAGGGATGGGACCGACAAGGAAGGTGGGATTGGGAGATTAGGGGAAGGGTTCAAATGTTTCTGGGGCAGAGTTGCTAGAAGTGGGAAAAGGATGATGGGATTAGATGGGAAGTAAAGTTGAAATGTCAGGCCTGAGAGGAATAAAGATACACGTCCTTGAATTTAACCCAGTAGCTGCGGGGATCACGTTTCTTAAAGGTCCCTCTAAGCGAATTAATCAGAAAAATTCATCACTCACGCAAACCATTTCATAATATACATAAGAAAAATACATATATCAATGCATTTGTGATCAGTTTATGCATCATCTATTTTGGAGGTTTATATCATGGCAAAAATTTGGCCCGTAGCTGGTACACGGTAAAGCCACAAATTTGGCCCGTAGCTGGTACACGGTAAAGCCACAAATTTGGCCCGTCGCAGCTACACGGTTAAGTTTGAAGAAAAAAATCACCCATAATGGTTTAGTCTTGAATAAAGGAAGATTAGCCTCAATTTACATGAAGAGAAGAAACAAACCAATCTTGTTATTCTGGGAGAAGCTATCTTCCCATCTTCATACAATTCACTTGCCTTCTACTCCAGTAAGTGATGTACCCTTTGCGTATCTATATTCTCACTTTACAAAGTCATCCTCATTCACTCATCTCATGCCCAAACCATCTTAGAACACCACGATTCACTCATTCAACCACTCTACAGTCTACTCCCTGCAGTGTTACACCAATACCAAACCTCTCATACATACTTTCATTACTTTCTCCAGTCTCCATCCCATCCTGACACACCACATGCATCTCTTATACAGCTCATTTCCATTGCATAAACTTGTGATTGCATATTGGTCATCTTAAACCTTCCCACCCCATGAGGGAAAAATACTTACGTACTCTTGTATCATGTCCACAGATCAACCAGGTCGTGCAGGAGGTGCGCATTACCAACCAGACCATGTACATGCACCCAGCCATCGAGCAGGCGCGCTACCAGATCATGGAACAACTCTTCGGCTGGCAGGCCATTGTCACTTCACAGAACCGCATTCAGAGCACGCGGTACCAGGTGGGTGGACTGAATATATTGCGGACTCTTATCATTATTATTATTATTACTATTATTATGATTATTATTATTATGATAAGCTACCAAAGCCTCCCTTCAGGGTACAAATACAACAAGAACCACACAAAATACCAAAAGGTACTTGAGAAAAGCAAAGGCAATGAGAGAAACTGGCCAGTCAAAGCAAAAAGGAGGAAAAATAAAATTACCGTTTCAAAAAGACATTCACACGAGACTTAAATGTAGAAACGTCTGCGGAAAGGACAATCTCACTGGATAACTGATTCTATAAACTTGACGGAAGAAAACATCGTGTGAATTGTGTCGTACAAAAATTCATTGGATTAAAAGCAAGAGAATGAATTGTCAACAGAACTTACTCTTCCTATTGCAGGTTGGGCTGGACAGACCTACCACACAAGTATACAAAAACTTACTGACGAAACTGCCCGAGAGACACGCCTACATCAAGGCAGCTTACAAGGCGATTGAAATGGTGGTGGACGAGGTTACCAACTACGTCAAGGAGTGGCTCCAGTACCAGTCGCTGTGGGACTTGCAACCCGACCACCTCTACGGCCAGCTGGGCGATGATGTGGCCAAGTGAGTCAGGCTTGTTTGGTGGGGGTGTTGGCTGGTGTGTCATATCTTCAGCAGGACTAGAAAAAGAGTCAGGCTTGTTTGGTGGGTTGGTGTTGGCTGGTGTGTCGTCTTCAGCAGGACTAGAAAAAAGTGAGTCAGGCTTGTTTGGTGGATTGGTGTTGCCCAGTGTGTCATGTCTTCAGCAGGACTAGAAAAAAGTGTCAGGCTTGTTTGGTCATATCTTCAGCAGGACTAGAAAATGGGGCTGCCTGGAAATCTATGTGTGCAAGACATTTATTAGAGGATATTATTGTTTCCTGTAAATTAATCTAAGATGCTGTCCTTCTTCAGTATTTCCTCCCTCCTTCCTATGACAGTAATATGTTTCAAGACACTTTTGGAGTTATTTTCTATTTTTATTTATTATTTTCTTTACATTCAGTCTATAGCATCTGTAGACTTGCTTATCAGAGCCTGGTGGTTGGCCCCAGCTTGTTATGGTGCAGGCAAGTGTTTACAGTGGCACCATCTTGCTTGGTTCATGCTGCCTCCTGGAGCTTGTTTTGATCCTCTTTATAGAGTTAATATAAAGTCCAGGTTGATAGATGGTCTTCAGGTCAGCATATTGGTTGTTTTAGGCCACTTGTTAATGAGTAATAATTGTCAGCTTGTAGCACCCACACGCTAACCACTCAGCCACCGCCTCCTTGAATTTGGTCACTGTCCTTATGTATTTCCCTCTGTCTCTTTTTTCATGGAGCTGTGTGTTGTGAGCATCTTTGGCTTTCACTTAGTTTGTCTCCTGTTCCTGTAAAATAGTTCCCACCATAACGTTCAGGTATTTCTCACATGTATTTTATGGTTGGGTTCATCCTTGTCTTGAGGGGTCTTCATGGTGCAGTGGTTAGCACACTCGGCTCACAACCAAGAGAGCCCGGGTTCGATTCCCGGGTGGAGTGGAAAAATTTGGGCGGCTTTTCCGATACCCTACGCCCCTGTCCACCCAGCAGTGAATGGGTACCAGGTATTAATCGGGGGTTGTGTCCCGTCTCCTAGGATCTGTTCCCTTCTCCTATAATTCCTTCCCCTTCCATCCCTCTCCGGCATATGACCACAGATGTTGCGCCGACTAAACGAAACTTTCCAACTTTTTCATCCTTGTCTTCCTGTGTGTGTGTGTGCAGGTGGATGAAGCTGCTGCAGGATATCAAGCAGTGCCGTACCACCTTCGACACCTCTGACACCCGCCGCAATTTCGGGCCCATCGTTGTGGACTACACCAAGGTTCAGAGCAAGGTGTCCCTCAAGTACGACTCCTGGCACAAGGATGTCCTCAGCAAGTTTGGGCAGCTGCTGGGCCAGGAGATGACACAGTTCCATGCCCAGGTGAGTGAGGGCTTAAGAACACTGTATATGAGGACGAGATGGGTTTTATATGTATCAGTGGGGTGGAGGAGGAGAGTAGATTGATTGTCTCGTCTGTAATGAGTTATAGATAATTTATGCACTTGTTGATGTGGTACAATGTGGGGCACTTGATAGGATCTTGCCTACTTTTAACCTGGTAGCAGCGGGGATCATGTTTCTTAATGGTCCCTCTGAGCGAGAAAAATGAGAAAAAATCACCCCTCACACAAACCATTTCATAATATATATCAAAGCATTTGTGATCAGATTATGTATCATCTATTTTGGGGGGTAAATATCATGCCACAAATTTGGCCCATCGCTGCTACTGGGTTAAGGCTAAGTAATGTTTCATGGCCAGACTGAGGTTAACTGACAAAATTTTGTGCAGGTCTCCAAGAGCCGCAGCGAGCTGGAGCAGCAGAGCATTGATGCAGCAAGCACGTCCGATGCTGTGACCCTCATCACCTACGTCCAGTCCCTCAAGCGCAAGATGAAGACGTGGGAGAAACACGTTGATATGTACAAGGAGGGCCAGCGCATTCTGGAGCGGCAGCGCTTTCAGTTCCCCAACCAGTGGCTGCACGTGGACAACATCGAAGGTGAGTGGGGCGCCTTCAACGAGATCATCCGCCGTAAGGACTCCAGCATCCAGACCCAAGTGGCATCCCTGCAACTCAAGATTGTGGCCGAGGACAAGGCGGTGGAGACCCGCACCAATGACTTCCTGCAGGACTGGGAGCACGGCAAGCCTGTGGAGGGACACCTGCGCCCCGACGAGGCCCTGCAGCGCCTCACCATTTACGAGAGCAAGTTCACCCGCCTCAAGGATGACCGAGACAACGTGGCCAAGGCCAAGGAGGCCCTGGAGCTGCAGGAGCCTGGTGCCCTCAACACCTCGGAGGACAGGATGACTGTAGCTTACGAAGAACTGCAGGACCTGAAGGGCGTGTGGGCCGAGCTGGCCAAGATCTGGGAACAGATTGATGAGATGAAGGAGAAACCATGGCTCTCAGTGCAGCCCAGAAAGCTGCGTGCTCAGCTGGACCAGCTGCTGACCCAGCTGAAGGACCTGCCGGCCCGCCTGCGGCAGTACGCCAGCTACGAGTTTGTAAAGCGGCTGCTGCAGGGCTACACCAAGGTGAACATGACCATCATCGAGCTGAAGAGCGACGCCCTCAAGGAGCGCCACTGGAAGACCCTCATGAAGCAGCTGCACGTGTCCTGGGTGCTGAGCGACCTGACGCTGGGCCAGGTGTGGGACATTGACCTGGTGAAGAACGAGGCCATCATCAAGAACGTGATCATCACGGCCCAGGGAGAGATGGCCCTGGAGGAGTTCCTCAAGCAGGTGAGGGAGTCCTGGCAGAGCTACGAGCTCGACCTCATCAACTACCAGAACAAGTGCAAGCTGATCCGCGGCTGGGACGACCTTTTCAACAAGGTGAAGGAACACATCAACTCTGTGGCTGCCATGAAGCTCTCGCCCTACTACAGGGAGTTTGAGGAGGAGGCGCTCACCTGGGAGGAGAAGCTGAACAGGATCAACTCTCTCTTTGACGTGTGGATTGACGTGCAGAGGCGCTGGGTCTACCTGGAGGGGATCTTCTCTGGCTCATCAGACATCAAAGCTCTGCTGCCTGTGGAGACGTCACGCTTCAGCAGCATCAGGTGAGTGTTGGGTCCTGGCTTGTGTTGGAACTGTGGGCCTGGTTGGGGCAGACACAGCCACGTCATTGCTTTTCGGGAAAATCCAGAAGAAAGTGATTAATATTTGTGTTTCATCTGGGGTTTAGGTGGAGTAGTAAACTCTTAGTGCAATATTTTTGTGACAAAATAATTTTGTATTGTCATTTTGTAATTTTTTATGAATGGCTATGAATGATGAGTAGTTGCAGTCTCAGTTATTTTATAAAGAAGTGGATAAGCATCTTTATACAGTTTCTCCTTAATGTAGCAGTGAAGGTCAAGCTTCACATGTTGATGAATGCATCTGACTCAACTGTTCTCTCTTTTTGCAGCACCGAGTTCCTGAACCTGATGAAGAAGGTCAGCAAGTCCCCAATGGTGATGGACGTGCTCAACATTCAGGGTGTCCAGCGCTCCCTGGAACGCCTGGCCGACCTCCTGGGCAAGATACAGAAAGCTCTTGGTGAATACCTGGAGCGAGAGAGATCCTCTTTCCCCAGGTGAGAGAGAGACACCACACCTGAGGTTCATTGAGGCAATGTTGATAAATTTCTGAAATGAAGGATTGCTTTAAATAGTCATAGGTCACAGTTGTGAATGTGATTGTCCTTCATTGTGATGTAACTACATTGAATGTTTGACACAGGTTCTACTTTGTGGGAGACGAGGACTTGCTGGAGATCATTGGCAACAGCAAGAACATCCCTCGGCTGCAGAAGCACTTCAAGAAGATGTTTGCTGGAGTTACCGCCATCATCCTGGACGAGACAGAGACAGTGGTCACCGGCATTGCTTCGCGAGAAGGAGAAGAGGTGAGGGATATGTTGTGTTCAGATGAAAAGCTTTTTGTGTTATCTTTTATTATAGTTATCCCTTATGGTCTAAATTTTTAGCTTATTGAATTTTAATGCTTGGACTTATTTAAAGAGTGTCTTGGTATTGTGATGTGTACCTCCACCTGTAAAATTAAGAAAATTAATGAGATAAGCTTGGGTCAGAGTAGTGTAGTTAATGGGTACATAAATAGATATAGCTAAGGAAGAACTTAAAAATGAATATAAAAGAGGTTTAAAATTTCACAAGACTAGAGAAGCTGGAAGGCAGTCTGTTTCTTGTAAGCTGTAAATAGGCAAAAAATCTGTCCCTTTTTTTGTAAATTTACTAATCTATGATTTATGTCCACAGGTGCCCTTCAACAGTTTGGTGTCAACAGTTGACTTCCCCAAGATCAATGAGTGGCTGTCACAGGTGGAGAGGGAGATGAGGATGACGCTGGCCCAGAACTTGGCGGCGGCCGTTGGGGAGATCAAGCAGTTCAAACATGGCCCCATCGACACCGCCAGCTACCTGGCCTGGTGTGACAAGTACCAGGCACAGCTGGTGGTGCTGGCGGCCCAGATCTCGTGGAGTGAAGAGGTGAGGGAATTATTCCAAGACACAACCTCAAAAAGGGCTTATTAATATTATATTTTCTTAAGACAAAGTCAAGTATGTGACAGCAGGCATAATGGCTGATTGGCCTCATCATTCCAGGTTGAGGCTGGCCTGGCGGCTGCATCCAATGGTGACTGTGGGCCACTGGATCAGACCCTGGCCCAGGTGGAGGCCACCCTCACTGTGCTGGCCGACTCTGTTCTGCAGGAGCAGCCTCTCCTACGTCGCAAAAAGTTGGAGCATCTGGTACATAGCATATTGTGTTGTCTTGGACATGAATGATAAGGCTTGGTCCCACAACCAAGATGGTATATTTAGCAAGTACTTTTGGCCAATCACAGACTCTCAGCTTACAAAGATATTCCAGGAGTCCAAGACAGTGGAGTCTTTGTAGTTCCTTTCTTTGTGTGAGACTGTCTCTGCTTTCAGATCAGTGAATTTGTGCACAAGAGGACAGTGACCAGGAACCTGATCAAGAACAAAGTGACCAATCCCAAGTCCTTTGACTGGCTGTGCCAGATGAGGTTCTACTTTGACCCCAAGCAGACTGACCCCCTGAAGCAACTCAGCATCCACATGGCTAATGCTAAGTTCAACTATGGCTTTGAGTACCTCGGGGTGCAGGACAAGCTGGTGCAGACGCCACTCACTGACCGCTGCTACCTCACCATGACCCAGGCCCTGGAGTCACGCCTCGGAGGATCGCCCTTTGGTATGCTTTGGAACAAGAAAATTTACTCTTTCTATGTACAATACAGTCAAGAGATATTGTTGTTTCGTAGACGTAATTACTTTCTTCAACACCCCTCCCCAGACGTGTATGTTGAGTGTATGGCAGAATTGTAAAGAGATCACTGTTATTATGTTAATGGGGCTCTAGGCCTTTTTTGTTCATGGCAATATATCAAGATGCAGCTGTTGGGTGGGTGATGTTTGTGTTTGCTTTGCTCATGTTGTGTGATGATCCACAGACATTCACTACTGACAGTCTGTTCTCCCTTCAGGTCCGGCAGGCACTGGCAAGACTGAGTCGGTCAAGGCTCTGGGCAACCAGCTGGGCCGCTTCGTGCTGGTCTTCAACTGTGATGAGACCTTTGATTTCCAGGCTATGGGCAGGATCTTCGTGGGTCTCTGTCAGGTTAGTTCTTGCAATAAGTGTTTAGGCTCAACTACTTTTTTGTGTGTGACTGAATACTGAACAGCAAAGGAAGGAGAATACAGATTAAGTGTGTCATGTGCTTAGGATCAAAAGGGCTTGAAGTGTGTATACAAGTACGGATGGAAAGAGTTAAGGAGCGCTTGAGGAACAGTTAACAGAATAGATACAGAGGTAGATACACCCAAACTTACATTTCTGGCTGTGTGGTGTGCAGGTAGGGGCTTGGGGCTGCTTTGATGAGTTCAACCGTCTGGAGGAGAGGATGCTGTCAGCCGTGTCCCAGCAAGTTCAGACCATTCAAGAAGCCCTGAAAGAAAAGGCCGGTAGCTCCAAGACTGCCGCCCAAGGTAATCGATGTGAACATTTTGTGTGGCAGTGTTGGAAAGTTGTCTGATGAAAGAGGTTACCAAGATTTTGAATGTAATAAATATATCTTTTTAGCATGAAGCCTCCCAGATACTTACTTGTGGGTGGAGTCAAGCTTTGCTGCACACTCGCTATCATAAAGCTTACCACGTAAAGTCATCCCTCAAATAGTATGGTTTCCAATAGTTCGGTTTCGATTTTATACGGATTGTCACAGAATATCTTTTAGGATATTTAAATTTCCTGCTTGTCGGGATATTCAAAAATCCTAAAAAATCATCTTAGAAAATCCACATAAAACCAAAACCGAACTATTGGAAACCGTACTATTTGAGGGGTGACTACTTTTAAAGACAAGCTTGTTAATGTTGTATGCCTTTTATCCTCTTCCAGTGCTGACTGTGGAACTGGTGGGCAAGCAGGTGAAGGTCTCCACCGACATGGCCATCTTCATCACCATGAACCCTGGCTACGCTGGCCGCTCCAACCTGCCGGACAACCTCAAGAAGCTGTTCCGCTCCCTGGCCATGACCAAGCCCGACCGCCAGCTCATCGCTGAGGTCATGCTGTTCAGTCAGGGCTTCAGGTCTGCCGAGAAGCTGGCCAGCAAAATTGTGCCCTTCTTCAAGTAAGTTTCTAAGGAGTTTGTATAACTAGCCTCATCAAATCATGATTTAATTCACCCTTACATCCCCAAATACTTTACAAATCGCAGAAACCAACCCAAACATGATTTTGTCTCTATTAGGTTTCTTTTTCATCAATACTTGCTAAAGCAATATATACCAATGGGCCAACCATAGATTTTTCTGACTTTCATTCCAAATTACTCAACCTTATTCATGGGACAGTTGTACAAATTTCATCATTGTCACCAACCATATACTCATATATTACTACCTATATTGTTTTATCATCTTTAATCAGTCCCTCAAAATATCTTGCCTGGTATTATAAGACACACTCGCTTCTCATATCAACTATTTCTAAAGGTCAAAGAGGGGATCAATCGGGTTCTAATGAGTGTTTCTTTAGATTCACGATACAGAAGAAGGGTCAGACTACCACCAGGGTCATAAAACTACTGAAAATGTCCCAAACACCTATGAAAGCCTTGTCAAATATGTGTTCTTGGACGACGAAATGTTTAGTAATACAGCCCCTTGTCTCCTCTGCCAGTGTCATTCAATGTTATTCAGATCTCAAACTTCCTCAGCTTTATAAACCTCCCCATTAGCTCTGCATTTAATTGGCAAGTTTTTTTTTGTCCAGAACATTAGTTAGAATAATCTGGAATATGGCTTGGGATGGTGGTGATTCGATGCATGACCAGAATGGTATAATTGAAGTCCTTTTCCCGTTTGGGGGGCTTCGTGGTGCAGTGGTTAGCACACACGGCTCACAACCGAGAGAGCCTGGGTTCGATTCCTGGGCGGAGTGGAAAAATTTGGGCGGCTTTTCTGATACCCTACACCCCTGTCCACCCAGCAGTGAGTGGGTACCAGGTATTAATCAGGGGTTGTGTTCTGTCTCCTGGGGTCTGTTCCCTTCTATAATTCCTTCCCCTCTTGTCTCTCTCCGGCATATGACCACAGATGTTGCGCCGACTAAACAAAACTTTCCAAAGCTTTTCCTATTCCTGTTTGGCTTCAAGGGGTGTTGCCTGGTGCTAGCAGGCTCAACAAGAATAGAACTGACTTGCCATCTCCCTTCAAGGCTGTGTGATGAGCAGCTGTCCAACCAGTCCCACTACGACTTTGGCCTGCGTGCCCTCAAGTCTGTCCTGGTGTCTGCCGGCAACGTGAAGCGTGACCGCATCCAGCGCATCAAGGAGGACCTCAGGAGCAGGGAGGAGGCAGTCATCGACGAAGGCACCATCGCAGAAAACCTCCCTGAGCAGGAGGTTGGTTGTTGCTACTGAGGGCGTGGTCACAGTGTAGTGTAGACTTTCAGCATTAACTGCCTTTATATAATGAATGTAGACTGAGTTGACTCAAAACCAAACTTATCAGGGATTTATCATCATCATCATTTCATCGACTCCTGCTCCTAGAAGCTCCCACCAGGGGATGGCCACGGCAGAAGAGCTTCCATCTTTCTCTATCCAGACACTCCCTCCTTGCCTGCTCAAAGTTTCTCAAAGATCTTTCCCCCCTCTCCCCAACGTACTCTTGCACCCTATCTCTACATTTCACTGGAGGTCGCCCTCTAGCATTCCCTCCCTCTATCTCACTCACATACACCCTTCTGGTCATCTTACTCTCCTCCATTCGCTCCATGTGGCCAAACCACTTTAAAGTCTGTCGCTTCACTTCTTCCACCACTCCACACTTCTTCCCTTCACCCCTGTGACACATTCCAAAACGCTCGTACACACTTTCGTTACTCATCGATCCATTCAGTATTAGTACTTAGTGGATTAACTTGATTTTAAAGGAGCCAAGGTTGGTTTATTTAAATAGATCTTTTGCAAATTCCATAGTTTCTTTCAGTTTTCACATTTACACTCTTTATGACCTCAGATCTGATGGTAGAAATTAAATTATTATATTCCCTTGGCAGATCCTGATCCAGAGTGTTTGTGAGACCATGGTGCCCAAACTGGTGGCCGAGGACATCCCTTTGCTGTTCTCGCTGCTGTCCGATGTGTTCCCCGGCATTGAGTACACCCGGGCACAGATGTCTGGCCTCAAGGACGAGATCCGGAAGGTGGGCTTCAGAGTCTGTTGTCTTTGTGCTCGTTGGGTGCCAGGGACAGTAATTTGACGCTGAACACACCTACAGTTATATTATTTTGATCCTTGTTAGTCACAGTATTGGATTTTATTTTTTTGCTATTCTTTGTTTATAGTTCATTCAAAGATCACCTATAGTCTTCCAAATATGTCGAGGCCGGTCTGGCGTAGGCTCCCGGGGGTCCTTTCCTCCCCTCTGCTCTGCCACACACCCCAACACCTGTCCCTTCCTCTCATATGTAAGCTATAGGTAACATATGAGAGGATAAAATAGGTGTTGGGTCTGTGTGGCAGAGCAGAGGGGAGAAATAGACCCCCGAGAGCCAACACCAAAACGGACTCGACAATTTGGTTTCACTATAGTTATTAGTGATATGATAACTTATCCCAGCGTAAGATTCGATCGAACCTCCACCTAGAGGAAGTATATTAAAGGTACCACACACATAATAGTGATTGCTTTTTCTTCCATGGTGAGAGTACTAAGACACACCTTCATTAGAAATTGACCTCTTTTCTGGCCTCTATGTCTTTTCTTCTTTAGCTCGGAGCAGCATCTAGCGGGCTTTTCGTTGTCGTTTTTTTACTTTTTGCCCTTGAGCTGCCTCCCTTGCTGTAAAAATGAAATAATAATAATAAATAAATATGTGTTCATGTAGTTACTTCCTTCCTCAGGTGTGTGCTGAACAGTTCCTGGTGTGTGGCGAGGGAGAGGAGCAAGGATCACACTGGATGGAGAAGGTACGTGCTGTTTGGTGGTGCTGTGGGGTGTTAGAGGTGGTGGGCATTGGTGTGTGTGTGTGTGTGTGTGTGTGTGACTATTGGTGATGGTAGTGTGTGGTCATGTGGGATGGTAGTTGTGGCAGTTAGTTATGTGGTAGCTGCAGTGTATGGGCAAGTGTGGGGAACTGTATGTGTGTGTTATGGGGTGATGGTAATAGTGTATGTGCCTTGTGGAGTAGCAACAGGTGATGGTGGTGGTGATTTCCCTGTGGTGTGGTAGTGATCGTGTGTTCTGTGGGGGTGGTGTCGTGTTGAGTGTCTGTGGCAGTGTGTTGTCCTGTAGAATGGTGGAAGTAGAGTGTGCACATTTGGGGTGGTGGTATGTAAGTGTGTTTGTGTGTGTGTATTCATATGTGAGAAGGCATTTGCTGTGTTTGCTCTGGGCAGGATGTGTAGTGCGAGGGTGTCCCGTAAGATCTTAACCCGGTAGCAGCGGGGATCATATTTCTTAATGGTCCATCCAAGCGAGAAAAATGAGAAAAAATCACCCCTCACACAAACCATTTCATAATATATATCAAAGCATTTGTGATCAGATTATGTATCATCTATTTTTAGGGGAATATCATGGCACAAATTTGTCCTGTCGCTGCTACATGGTAAAGCCACAAATTTGGCCCGTCGCTGCTACATGGTAAAGCCACAAATTTGGCCCGTCACTGCTACCGGGTTAATAGTGTGGTTAATAGTGTCACTTAACTCAGTGGTGAGATATCAATGTGCCTGGTATAAGCATCCTGAGCCATGACCAACGAACAGCAATGGTTTGGAGAAGAGTGTAGGGACTGTATGTTGGTTGTGGGCAGTGGTGGGGGTTGTTACTTCACATGAATCTGAGAATATTCCTGTTATTACTCATGTCAGGGGATGGAGTATTGCAGATGACAATGTGTAGGGCAGTGCTGATGAGTGAATGTTACTACTGAGAAGGAGGGAGATGAGGAAACCTTGGATCACATTTCTTTACTCTCTGTGTAATATTCATATGCAATGGCTAAGCAGAAGTATTTGATAGTAAGTCTTCTGGAAGTTAAAGAAGATTTAAACAAATACATGAGTAATATATTTGATGTTGAGGTACAAAAAGGTGTCCATGGTGATTTTGTTGCCCTTGATTAACATCCTTGTTCACAGAAGGTTAGAACTAAACCAAACTTACATAGATTTAAACTTTAGCCTTTGTGTAAAGAAGTCCTGTGATGGAGGAGTTCATATTTAAGTAGTGTGTTACTTGTCAGAGGAAGGTGTTAGTGTGTGTTGCAACTCCTTGATGCTGGGTGCACAGGCAGGGGAGGAAAGCGGAGGACTGCTGAACACAGTACATATGATTGCTTGAGAAAAATTTATTTGCTTGTAGAATATTTTTTGTTTGATATACAAGTGAATGAATTTCATCCATATTAGTGATTCATTTTATAGATCTTTGAATACAAAATTTTTGTTTCTAGATTAGTTAAATCCTATTTTATTGCTTACTTAAACTATTAATTGCAAATGAGAAATTATTAAGTTTCTTTTGCATTAGAATGGAGCAAAATCTTAAATATGTCCTGTAAGGATGAATGGAATGAGTGTTCCTGAACAATAGTCCAAGAGGGAGAACCTTTGCCTTGTGTTTCTCGCTGTGTCCACACATACTGTACTTTTTGATGCAACTTAAACTTGAATTTTACCAGTTATCGGGTGTGCTGATCACTAACTTAATGACCCCCAAATCTGGCTCCATCACTAGTTAGCAAGAGATAACCTAACCCTGGGTGCACCCACCCCTCCATGAGCACCATGTGATTCATGTACCTGGCACCTCTGGCTCAAGGGAAGGGCCGTGGGGTGGCCTGTGTTGCCAGTACCGGCCTCAGGGCACCTCCTCCTACCCCTCTCTTGACCCAGTTGTGCTCATCATGTTGTTT